>NC_068361.1:27481567-27496567 GCF_020536995.1 Dreissena polymorpha
AGCGTGTGATCTAAAGAATTCCTGCACACGTGGATACACTTACATTCGACGAAAGTGTTGCCAAGATGTCACGTGTCCTTTTGGAGGCGCAGGTCCATCATGCTCCCACAGGAATCCTTGCAAACAAGAATACAATTGCAATAAGGTTACTTGCTGTTTGGAACATACGTGTCGACCGGACGAACGCAATATCAGATGCTCAGCTAGAAGGCAGTGCCCAAACGGGTTGGTGTGTCAGAGCGGGGAGTGTTGTCGACAGCCCGTTTGCACTGATGCACGGGCGAGTTATGGAGTCTGTTCGCAACGTTCGGGATCCATAGAACGGGCTATGATTGCGTGAAAGGAATTTGTTGCGAGATTATCGGTAAGTCTTTTTTTACAATCTAATGGTTGTTGTCGTTTGCGTATTATAAATCAAAATAATACAATTGGTGAAACTAATCGATTTTTTGATGATCTGGATTTAAAGCGTGCATGACGTCGCATTAAAACACGCAACAATAATAAAGCCTGAAATTGTTTAGGTAGTTCGTAATCTTTTGTCCTCAAAAGAACTCGGTTAAAATGTCGTCGGTACAAAACAGCACCTTTTACTTATTTTATATTCGCTTGAGAATATTAAAAAAGCATTATTATATTGGTAGATAACATATTTAATCACAGTTGTTATATTTGAACAAACTCTTTTAACAATGTATTTTTTATTGAAAAAGCAATAGATGTTATTATGCGTAATAATATTAGTCATGGGACAAATACATGCTTCATTTGTAAGACGTCACGCAGTATATTTTTTGTTCCCCATATATGTGACGTCGCTTAGTATATTACTTGTGCTTCATTTTTGGGGCGTTTCTAAGTATTGTACACGTGCTTCCTTTGTGTGACGTTACTAAGTATGTTACCCGTGCTTCTTGTCTGGGGCGTTACTATGTATATTACGTGTGCTTCATATGTATGATGTCACTAAGTATATTACATGTTGATCTGCTTCATTTGTGTGACGTTACTTAGTATGTAACATGTGCTAAATGTGTGTGGCGTTACTAGTATATTTCATGTGCTTCATTATTGGTGCGTTACTAGGTACATTGTATATTACATGTGGTTCATTTGTGGGACGTCATAAGGCGTATTACATATGCTCCATGTTTGTGGCCTCATTATTTATATTATTAACATGTCGTTCTTATCGTGTTCATGGATTTATCCGATGTCTTAACACCGAGAGAAACTCTAGCAAGAGCTCAGGTGGCAATGCTTGACATCGGTCCAGTATTCGATGCGCTTCCTTCTGAGCCCAGGACGCAGACAGGTCGGGCACAAATGGCCCACAGGAGAATGGCTGTTCGAAAGACGATGGCCGTACCGCAGCAAGGTAGGGTGTCTAACATTTTTTCTGGTAAATATTCAAAATAGCAATATAAATAGCATTTTTATCCATTCCATCTGTGTGTCAGTAATATTTATCCTAATTTGCATAAAAAGTAACATCATATACGAAAAGTACAATACATTGTAAACATTTATGAATAAACTTTATTGCAGTGAGCGAGTGCCCAGCCCAAATAATGAGGGTGGACCCTTTTGCGTCACACCTGACCAGTGCAAAACCGTTGCGGATTGTCGCAAAGGGGAGCTCTGCTGCATTTCACCATGTGCAAGATCTTGCAAAGGTCCTGGATTTCCCTGATAACACAACCGATGGCAATCATTGGCTTTTCATAATTGTAAACGAGGATTGCAATTGTTTCCTAGTTCTTCATAAAGAACAACATTAACGTTGTTATAAGCACCTAAGTGTATGTTTAACTCGACATATATATTACTGAATTATGTAAACATCACGTATATAAACATTGTACGTTTCCCTAAAAACAACATTGTAAAATAGTTTAAAAAAGACAATCTCACGCCTTTAATAAAAAAACACGACTAGAATGAGTAGTCGTATTCACTATTGTGAGCGAAGATCACATTTTATCTTCATGTTTACGTCACTGATTTATTTTCCGTACTATAAACATTCGATGACTAGTTTCTTTTTGAAGTAATATCCTGGTCTGTTACACGATCGGGGAATATATTGAAAAGTCATTTTCTAAACCATGAACCATGTCTTTATCGTAATCAGACGCGGAAAAAAATTGTGAAATAGTTTGTTTGGAAATCGGTTTGTTTTCGAAATATTTTGGATCAACCTAAATTAAGACTTATTTCATCACTGTGAAAAAACTAACTGATTTATATGTTCAAATAGTACATTGTAAAGATATATAACTTTAACTTGAATACCCAGTAGTATTTGAGTTTGAGTCTTACGGATCTAGGGTTATCCGCGGAATAACCTAAGCTATATATATATCATTACAAAACGTTCTGGAACGTTAGAGGACTTTTTTGTTTCAAAGAAGGAGTAGATGGTAAACAATTAACTACTTGAACAAGGTCCGAAGTCGCGGAGACCATCGTGCACGCACTTACACTCAGTAGACAGAGAAGTGGGTCGTAAGAGGGAACGCATAACGGACACGAACTGATCTGCATTAATATAGTAACATTTCCCACATAATAAAGTTTGGCAAAGTCTCACAAGCGTTGTTTTTTTAAATATGCCATATTTTTACACATAGGTACAATTTTTAGTTTGTAAACACACCCAAGAAAAGTCACTTCTCCAAGAAGATTTCTGAATTTGGTCCCATTTTGCTATTCTGTCAACAAACGGACGCAATGAATTTGCCATGTTAATATAGAAATGTGTTAGCGTTTCTTCGCTTATCTAGATGTGATAAGTCATCTATACATAGGGTGTGACATGTCTGCGTTTGTCTTAGCTTCACACTAGAAACTGATTACTAGCCGTTGTTGGAAAATGTGTATACATTCTGATTAAAATAGTTTGTGATATGACAAAAATGTCCAATAAACATTCGTGTAAGAGCAATATTTGCAAATCATACCTTTATCAGTACATATTCATTTCAATCTATCTAAACCTTTTGCTGGAGTGAGTTCATATCCATGCAATAATATGTGTCTACTTGTGCTGCAATGAAGTAATTTATAAAATTAGACGCCCGTTAAATCATCAAAATGCCCCGAAGAACATTCCACACTAAATATACAGTATTTATATTTGCTCATATAGTCTTTAATATAAAATAAGTATACACAGATGGTATTGCCTTACAACAATTCATACACGTTACATTGACATACTGTGTGATTGTTCTGCGTTAGATGTTTGGGATACATGAATGGTTATGCGAATTACTGAAAAAAACAAAAACAAACATAAACTGAAAACAAAAAGAACTGATTGTTTTGTAAATCATATTTCTTGTAAAATTTGCCATCTTTCTTCGAACTTGTGTATATGATCACTAAAAGGGCATTTTCGTTTCAAATTCTTTTTTATAATATTGTGTGAAATAAACATAATCAGGAAACACTTGTATCGACTTCGTGCGTCAAATAAGTGATATATATTAAAATATGATGTAATTTATAACATTATATATTGTAGAATCAGTGTTTCTTGCACTCCAAAGCGTATGTTATGATAAGTAAATGTGACTTTAATTATTTGCAATTACGAGCATTTGCTAGCTGATTAATAAAGATATTTTATAAATTTTACACAACATTTTATAATTGAAACATGTTTGAACAACGAGCAGACACGTCAATTTATTAATCCAGAGCAAAACACTGTAGTCACCTTAGACCGCGCTTGTTTTGATCATTAGTACTTAATTAACAACATAAAATGGCGATGCCACCACCAGCAAAACAATTCTGTCATCCTGAATAATTACGGGGCATAATCAGAGATTTTCTAATCTTAGGTAGTGTTTATTTTGTTTTCTCTTTTTCGCGATGTCACCACCAGCAAACAAAGTATGTCGTCCTCATCATTTACAGCGAATGATGTGAGCTTTTTAATATGCGGTGCGTGTTTCCTTGATGATTGTTGTTGCTTTGTTTCTTTGCTTTAAAGCATGTCATGCATTGAAGAGACGTCAAAAAAAAGACTGACACGAAACTGAAAAGAAAGAAGATCGACCATATCATTTTGGACGAGTGCGGCAAAATATGTACCTTCGTTAAATTTCATTTTGTTATGAATATCTGTTATTTTAGCTCCACAAAAATGGCATGTCAAATGGCGAGGATTACAATTTGACTTACGGTCGACGGGACACCATGTCATCCTCAATGATTTTAATAAGTATTGACTACATACAGAACAATTTTAAGACTTTAGAAATAAGTTACTAAGGACAGCACAGGCTAATGTCGGACGGCACTTTATGCACTTGCATTCAAACCATTTTCCCTGAACGAGGCGCATGTTTAGATATGAGCCGTACTGAACACATTTGTAAAATGAAGATACGTACATACCAAGTTGTAAAAACGTGCTATCAAATTTAAAGAATTAATGAACAACTAAACAATAAAAATGAGTTTAAGTTTGCATAATTACTGTATACATGTGTAGTTTAATAAATAGTCAAGCAATGCATGGTGGCACATTTTGTTCATGATTTTGACACTTGACTTCACAGCCTAAGAAACAATTTACAATGCTATTATATTTGCACCAACAGTTTAAATGCACAAGCCATTCGTTTGTATCATCGAATTAAAAAAATGCATGAAACAACTGAAATATGTAAATACATATTTATTCCGGGCATGTAGTTGTTAATATAGACCAATGAGACATATTTTATACAAGCCAGCTAACACACTGTAAAGTTAACATTCTCAGTAAAATAATTCAGAAAATGTTATTAAAAAAGAAATGAATGAAATGTCCATTAAAATTTCACTGGAACCAGAGCCCTCTGTGAGGCTTTTGCCAGAAACTGTGACCAAATAACCTATGGAACCGATCTCCGCCTGGTCAAATAGTTCCAAAGTGCCACAAGCATACAAATTACAATCATACAAAAACCATCAATATAATGTTAAGTTGTTATATTGTACAACGTACTCAACCATGTTTTAATGTTTACCCACGTAATTAATCTTGTTTTAATGTCCATCTACGTACTAAATCATGTTTTAATGTCCACCACGTACTAAATCATGTTTTAATGTTTACCCACGTAATCAATGTTCACATAAGTTGTCTGTCATATGTCAATATGTTTGACGCTTTTAGTTATAACCATAAACACGATCTGCATATGACTGGTTATTTTTATGTCATACGTTTGCGTTTTAACTGTTCATGACGAGCATCTGGGCGTAAACTGCCCCATACAAATGTTTAAAAGTTGTGATATAGATTGTTTGCACACACGGCAATACAGTCAAATACAGGCAAAACAATTGCAAAAGCTATATTTTATTGGACTTGTTCAAATTTTAATTCGGTATAAGTCAACAGACAGCAACAATAATGTATAGTCATATGATCAAGGTGGCACAAGCTCATGTTTCAGTGTCGTTTATTTTGAGAACAGTTTTAAGAATAACATTTAATTTATAAAAATTAACGCAAACTTAAACTGGCGAACACATTTGTAACAACATAAAACAGAAATGATTATTTAACACTTTAATGAAAGGTTTGAAATTTAAACACGTCGGAATGCATACCTTTAATAGCTCCAGTGATATATGTGCAACATGCAAGATACACATACACACAACTGGCGCGTTATATAATGTCTCCTGTATAAGCAATCCCGACTCAAATATGGGCTTATACAGCACTTTTCAAGCCTACTGCTTTCGCTGCCCGACGTGCATCAAAAGAAATTATTAAGACAAATAGACGGATCCGAAGGGAGCGTTACCCGCGGCCCTCTGGACGTAACAATCTGACACATAAGCCTTTATGTCTTAGGATGATATACTTAAGGTCGCATGCCATGCCATTGTATAATTAACATTTATTTGTTAGATTACTTATCTATACAAGTTTTTTTATATATAAATAAAACGACGGTGTATGCTTTTTGCCGATCGATCGTTCTATATTATAGTTTCAAAATGATAATGTTTGTACACAACTGAAATTAACGTTTTGCTAATGACGATATTATCAAATTGATATTTAGTAATTGCTAAAGGCTTATTTCAAATAAAAATTCAAAAACATGAAATTTTCTTTGATATATTTAGCTAAAACATGTTTGTGACTATTATGCTTATGGTAACTTATCATAGGAAAGTAGCATTTCGAGTATGCCAAGTATGATATGACAATAAGGAATTGGTATTAAGCATTAAGCATAGTTCTTCCATAGTTTTCTTTCACATAATAACGGTGGAAATAATCAGTTTAGTTATCAATTATGGACACATTTAAGCATACTTCCATATCCATGCATATGTGTCATCAACTTAAATTCCTTAATAGTACTAACAGAGTACTAACGTTGTTGAAATGTCCGAAACGACGAAAGTAACCGAACAACAGTCAAAACACATTTACTAAAAATAAAAGTATGCATAAGTCATTTCTGGACCAAAATAAACGCTACAAAATTGGCTAAAACGATTTTCGGGAGCGCCAGCTAGGGTACCGTAAGATAATACGGAACTAATCCAAATCCGCGTTTTCACTTACATGTTTATAATTTAATCTTAAAATTCATTGTGTACATGTCCGATTGTTAAAGATGATTCAAACATAAACTATACAACTTGTATGAAACACCCCGTTGTTTTCAGGTTGTTTACATCATCCAACGGGTTTCAGTTGTGCATTTTCGAGAACAGTATTTGTAATAGCAAAACCTACTTTCTTGTTTGAAAGCTGTTAAACACTTACAATCCATACTCCCACATATGTTACTGCTGTATTGGCTTTTGCTTCCTGATTTGAGTATTTAGACGAGTGAAACCTTTTAATCGTTAGCATTCATCAGCAAGTCGCACACAAATATATGTATTTATCGATTTATACGAAATGAGAAGAACACAAACAATAATAAAATTACTATCAAAATAAATTGTTTCGCATAAATTAAGTTTATCTTTACCATGGTATCTTTTGGATTAAAATATTTGCGGCCTGTATTTATCTTTTTTGTAGTCGATTTTTTCTCACAAACAGTCTTTCTACGCTATATTTATTTTGATAATAAACATTATCCGGCAAATATATAATTTCATGTAAAGTTTTCAAGAGTTTAACACGTTTTGTCCTTTTTTTATGTGTAAGTGTGATAATCGTTAATATTTATAAATAGAGACTATATTTTTTGTTCCATACTATATGGCGTATGTTGTTTTTGTTCGTTCACAATACCCACAATTTTGGCAGCTTCGGGTTTTATTTGAAATGTAATACATTATCCTTCTGCGGCCATGTCATTCTTGCTGTCAATTGCAGAGAAAAAGTTTTCTCCCTCGACTTTGCTTGACATCTCTTCCATCACTCGGTGGCCAGTCGTGTCATCGTTAGAGCCGAACGCGATGTAGAAAAACATGACCTCAAACTGGGTCTTCAATTGATCGGCCATATGCACTAGGCTGCGGCCTTGTGTGTATTTGCCTGGAATGTTTGCAGTTTTAACTGGGTGTAAAATATTCAAAATGCATCACGTATGTTTTTTTATTACGAAATATATATATAATTATTTATTTAATTATATTTAATTATATTAATATCCTAAACAATAATGATCCATTCCAGCATGACCAACCAGCTTTTTTTTTCAACGGTTACGCTTATAATAAATTAACCGATTTGGAATACTTGCTTTGAGCACTCAACAATCTACCACAAAGGGAGACGATACATTGCTCTACATTAAGAGCGGAACAAGGGGTTGAACGAGATCCTGTTGTAAATGCATTCTTTACATTTTTAACTGATTATTTGAAAATTAAGTTAAATAATTGAACCAATCATAATTTAAACTGGTTTTGTCTCAATATATTTTTATATATCAAGATATCATTAAATACAGCACCCGCATGAGTGTTTTATATTGATTTTAATTCAAATTACAAATATGTATTACAAGCATTTTACTGCTGTTTTCACTGAAAACTTCTTTTTTAATTTATAATGTCACCGGTATGTTTTATGGAATAAAATATAAAAAATGTCATGAAAAAATGCTTAATATGGCCAACTATTCAACTTAAGGTGTGTTTTTGGTTTTTTGCGGCCATCTTTGACGCCATTTTGTTTCCATGGAAACTCCAACACTTATTGGAAAAAATAATACCCATTTCATTAAAATTCAGACTTAGATCTACATTTTGATATATAAAACTTGCTGTTGGCTTTCATAGACTACTCTGGTCCCATACTTAGGGTCTCATTTGCTACACTAATAGCCCTAGATTGCAAACTTGTTGCCATTTTTTAACCCAGGGTCATATTCTGAATACAGCATTTAGAAGAACATTAGACATGATACTAGAGACTAGATATTAAACCACTGACGTTTGCGTTTGCATATTTTTTTTAGTCGTTTACAACCCAATTTTTTAAAATTAATCTGAAACGTGGGGTTACACCAGTTTTGAACGAAAAGACATGATTTCAGCACACTTGATACAAGATAAATATTAAAATGTAAAAAACAAAATATCAAAGCTATGGGACGTGTTTTTCAGAACATGCTATTTCCTACAATTCTAAATGAATTGTATATTATTGTGTATATGTATACACACATTCCTACATAAATAACAACGTACGACATGCATACTCTCGGTTTGTTTAATTATAACATTACAAATACGCGACAAACTGCAATAATTACTTGCATAAGAACTTACATTTTAAAGTACAGCAGCAACACAGTTTTTCATCCTTGCGAACTGGCGTTCATCAATGCTTTCCGAAACATACATTAGGAAGTAAGCATCAACACCAGTTTCAAATGCAATGCTTATTCCATATGAATCAGAGTTCACATCAGCATCTGTGATGGCAGATTCGTGAGTACTATTGATAACATTTGCATTACTTACCAGGTCGTTCACGTCCGCCGTAAAAAAGGACAGTCCTGGAAATTTTTCGTCAAATTTTCCTGTAATGTTCACAGATTTTATTTTTTTAAATGTTCATCGAACGAAACACTTAGCTCCACATATTGGTGAAAAGTGATAACAATTTTAGTACAAAATGTAGCCAATACTTGGTGCCTCACATTGGTGAACAGTGACATCATTTTTAGTATTAAGATACCTTTACAGAATCCTAAGTCAAAATCATCGCCGCTGTTCCAATAGCCATCATCACCGCACTTGAGTGTATTTGCAGGAGCGACTGCTTCATCCTTACTGGTTTCGTATTCATGGTACATGTTATAGGTGTCAACCTCTTGATTTGTCTCATTTTTAGAAAGGCCAGTGTGCACGTAGCTTCGTACATAATAGGAAATACTGCAGAATAAAAAATACATTAAGTAATATTGATTGTGTTTTTACATTGGTTATGGAGCAATGGAAAATAATAATCTTTTATAAATGTATATATCTCACAGACTTTGATCATGTACATAATGTATAGGAAATAAAATAATGTTTGTGAATAAAGATAGTGTATGATTAACAACTCATGCAAAAGACAAAATAAACTTACCCGACTTGAGGTCCGATAACTTTTTAAAATTTAACGGACTTCACCACATTTTACCGGATCTCATTCTTTTTTAACGAAACAATAGAAAATACCCTTTATATAATTAATTTTTATAATTATGAGGTTCACTCTTTTTACCAAGTTTAAACATAATTAAATAACGACTTAATTAAAACCCGTTCCACGCAAACGTATGGTAAAACTTTCAATTAAAAGTTAAGAGAGCTTCTTGATTTTTATATACATAACAAGTAAACAGCGATAAAAAAAAACACTAGTACTCTCAGAGGGATTAATCACGTGACAATCGAGATATTGACTTCCGTGCCTAAACATGTATTGTTCGCCGGTTTATACCCTTTATTACTTTTGTTTATTTGTTTAATACCGCTAACTTTGCAGCCATATCAGTAAGAAAGTCACTAGCGTTATTTTGTTTTAATATTCGCTTTATATCGCTTTACTTTACTTGCGACGAATATATTTAGCGGGAGCCGTAATTTTGTGATCCCGTGAAGTAATTTTGTAGCGAGTACAGTCCGTTTTATTAGTTTGTTCAATAAACTGTCACACAACACAACGTTTTCGTTGATATACACTTGTCGCTTAGTGTAAGTGTTGTCTCCCCATATGACCAATTATCATAAAAAATAAGTTGAGTGTGACTTAGAGTAAACAAAACTTATAAATGATGTCGACTAACCCCGTTTTAAGTTTCAATGCAATTGTGTCCCCAGACAGGAAATATGTCAGGTCTTCAATCGGGGCGGCGGTCGAATTAACAATTGTCAGTTTCGCGCTGATGACAGCATTCCCCATTATATTCTCTGGAACCTTGGAATTATCTGGTTGCGGCAACCTAAACAAAAAAAATCATTAAATGCCAGTGAATGGTTTAATGATAATTATTTGGACAATCTTAATTTTAGACACATTTAAAACACAGAGCATGAAAATTTTGATAATGATGCGCATGTCCCAATTATGTATATTTATTTTTGGTCCATCACGTAATATCAGCAACTACCAAAAATGCAGTTGTCAACACTTCTGTCTAAACAAAAATTAAGATTCTATATCGACATAGTTACTCACAAGTAGCACATTTTTACATTGACTTCTAACATAACATCATGGGCGGACTTAAGAATAAAGCTAAACTTTATAGAATTAAAACGTCGAGTATAAATTAAACTGACACTGGACAATTATTTAGATATCCCATTTTATTAAATCGAAACGAATTAATAATAGGTCCTGTATGGTTTCAAAGGCGTGTACAACAACGAAGTAATCAGGTTAATACTGGGCATATAACCTGGAATACATTTCACGGCGTTCAAGAACAAAGCTTGTTGTCTTACTGGTGTGACGATGCTTTTGAAGAGGATGGATATAAAAGCATCAATTTAAGTTTATCTACATCACCACAATTGTGTATGTGGGTACAAAAATTTGGGTACGAAAAAAAATGGGTACGAACATATTGGTTACAAAAATTATTATTAAAAAAATGTGGGTACGAAAAAAAATTGCGGACGAAAATTTTTATGTACGACAAAAAAATTAGGTGTACGGGAAGAAGTACCCGTAGAGAACTTGACACATTCAGCGAAACTAGGAGGCGGGTTACATTCTCGATCAAATATAACAAGAAATATCTTTAAAAAATTATTCGACGTGTTTTTTCTGTACCACTTATCTTACAAAAAACGTACAGTAGAACGTTTGTGGGTTATAAAATTACGTTACGTAACAGATATATTCAAAACTTGACATGCTCTTTATTTACACCATGCTCTTTAATTTCACATGTATATCACACCAAACTTTTATATTTCGTTGTTTCCTTTCCTAAGTTAATGATGTTATGTGTACGGACGTGATTTCACATGCACACGTGCATGAACATATATATTTTTTTCTCTTTTGATTATTGTGTTTTCTCTAATTCAATAATCTTAGGCACGTTTATTCGTTAAGTACGGCAATAATTTCATGATGATTCCCGAAAGTAGGTATGAGCACATAGTCGTAAGAGCACTTGAATACGTGAGTTCACCCATGAACACATGGTAAGGTTAACTTAATCTCCGCGATATGACCTAATATGTGTTTAAAACAGCAAACAATATCCAACAAACGAATGAATTATCAAGTTCATAGTATGTGCACTGATGTTGCTTTGTAATTTATGCTTGAAAAGTTTATTAAATATGCAAAATGAGAAAGGACGCATAAGAGCGAGTTTCACAAATGTCGCACGGCTATATGCTGTTTATATACGATACTCGAATGGCAGGTTCGAAATAATTCGTTTTTTGTACACTCATGATCGCATTAAACGTAAAATATACACGTTTTCATTCGCAATTTATTTACAGAATCAAAACAAATGTAAAATACAATACAGAAATTGCACAGTTGTTTCATTGATCTATAAACATATAACGGATGAATATAACTGATTTATATTAACGTTTTCAAACTATTATTAAATCTTTTTCCCTGAATATGCTTTCCTATTTATAGCTGAGCTTCCTTTACCTTTATCAATGATAATCAGCGAGGTATGCCGATTAGAAAAATCGAGCTATCTCAATCGGACTGGCTCGGTCTTTTACATAGGTCGCCATTGTAAAGAATTGTTGATGGTATGATGGTATGATAACATAGACGAGCTGCTACGCAGCATCGTCAAAAAGTTATCCACACGATGCGTCGTCGAATGTCTGTAAAATACTAACAGTTCCCATCTACAACACTGTGAATTTGACATATCATCTACTGACACGACAATAAATCAACATTCCACTTATCTATTCGTTACGTTAATAAAATTAACCGTCACGATTGAAGTATCCTGTAGAGAAACAAAATAAGACTACCAATTATCTTAAACATGTGCTAATGTATTTCAATTGACATGGTACTACTGCACGAATTCGCCAAAACAAATTCATTGTTGAGACAATTGGATATAAGTAAACTTGTAAAGTGTTGTTAGAACAAGGATGTGAAAAATGATGATAATATTTTTTGAAGCTAGTACCTGCTATGTCGTCGAGTCAACCCCAAAGGTTTAAGAATGGGCTGCTAAAAATGGAGCCAGTCAGTGTATGGTCATTGTCTTGCGATGTTTCAATATTTGACAGTTAACGAAAATGCTCACCTTACTGAAATGGAACAAATAACACATCAGCGCATTGCCTCAAATGAATTTACATTTTAAGGGGCACACAGAAGTACAAAATATGTTGTATCAAACACTTTAATATGCCATAGAAGATATGAAACTTGGCGACTTAACTTTAAATTAATGGCCAATCTTTACAATACAATATTAGGGGGCACAAAGCGTTGGCCTGGAAGAGTTATCTTCGGTAACATACGTAACGGATTTAATGCCTTTGATAAAGCTTGTCAATGAAACCTTTTATTGAAGCTGAAACATGATTTTTTTTCCACGAAGATCTGCTTACCGGTATAAGATCAAAAGCAACGAGAAACAATTTCCAGGAACTTCATCATTGCTCCGGAAAATAAAAGCTGGGGTTTTGCAGGGCGCCTTTATTGTGTCCTTTCATTTACTTTGATATAAGATACATTTTCGACTAAATTGTTTACCCTCAAAATGCTGCAGCCTCCCGCAAAAGGTATTTAAACACGTGTAAAAACATGTTAGGTAGAATAAATTTCAAGTAAATCTGCATCTCTTATCATCTTGAAAAAAACTAACAAATACCTATTCATGTTAATTTAAATATATTCGGTATTCTCATTCCATCTTTTACCAGTCAACGACATCTTGTTGAAATATTGTTAAAAGAACAAAGGCTGCGCATTATTGACTCTCAGGCCAGGTCACGTATCAACATTATGAAAAGATTTTGTTATGGAATCGATCGTCATTTGAAGTTATTTACTTGTCCGTCGTGCGGTATGTGATGGAATGCGCAAAATCAGTATGTGTATATAGTATATAAAAAAATACTTGGATGCAACTCAAACTGAGGCAGAATGTGACTGTTCGTACCAGACATGGTTTAACTAACGTACTTTAAACATCAAGTGTGTTGGGTAAACATTCGCAATGGAACACACAAGCCTAATTCTCTTTTTATGGATCAAAACCCTTCATGCAGAACATTTAACTATGTGGCACCATAACCAGAAGGTGAGGGATCTTCAATGTTCCTATGTCATTGCTCATATCTAGATGAACCTCTCACGTAGGCTGCTTTGTACCAAAAATCATGATCGTCAAGGATCCTATGTTATTTCTCACATCTAGATGAATCTCGGCAAACGCGGGCTGCTGTATACCAAACTTCATGACATTCACAGTTCCTAAGTTAGTCCTCACATTATAATGAATCTTGGACACGGACTGCTTTGTACCAAATTCCTGCTTGTCAAAGTTCCTCCGTTATTCCTCAAATATAGATGAATCTCGGACTTGGGTTGCTTTGTACAGCAATTCACGGTAAACGAGGTTCCTACAATATCCCTTACATCTAGATAATTTAAGCGGATTCGGGCTGCTGTCTACCGAAATTCGTGATAGTAAATGTTCGTATTTTATTCTTCACATCGAGATTAATCTCAGACTCGGGTTGCTGTATACCAAGATTCAATTTTAGAATAAAGACTTTTAACACCTTTTAATTGATGAAGTCAGCTCTTTTGTCTATGAGAGTTAAATGCGGTATATAAAATGAATCACAGGTTGTCAGGGTATTTGCATTGGTATAACTACCGGTTGATTTATAAACCGTCTATATGCCTAGAATGTATTCCTATTTCTGTAATAAAAATTTCATTTCCGACATATTTTCCCTTTAAACGTTATGCTTAATCTTCATTGAGTTGTATTGATGAGTTCATGTATTTATCATTGATATTTTGACAATAAATTAAAAATGAACTGTCAGCCTATGCATATGTCACAGTTTTTATTGAGAATAGGAACCCTAAGGACGCATATATCGTCCCATTTCTACAACTATGTGTGCATTCATCTATCGCTTCATTTGACAATAAGTTTGTTTAAACGAAATCTGTGATGTTGTTAAACGTTATGAAATATGTTCCCTAAAGAAGGAGGAACGTCGTGGGAAAAAACTAAAAAGTATGCGTGCGTTTATGTTCTGCCTCGTAAAAGGCAGATAGTATTAACTGGATTATCCATTTAATCCAAAACGAAACTTTCCATTTGAATTGCATTCAAATTTCGAAGATGATCTGAAACAAACTGTAAATCCATGTAGTGCGGAAAGCGCCGTTTTGGAACACGTTGCAAAAGGCTTTCATAATGTGTAACAGTCAGGAGCAACAGTTTTGCGAATTGTAACTACGAGTTACATACGCCGCTTTATAGAAACGTTGGCCTGTATGTTTAGACTGCTTAGTCTGATCCAGGACGACAC
>NC_068361.1:27501567-27537143 GCF_020536995.1 Dreissena polymorpha
TATGTAAAAGTTTTATATTAGAGGTCACAGTTCACTTGACCTTTGACCTAGTGACCCAAAAATGGGTGTGGCGTGTAGAACTCATCAAGGTTCATCTACATATGAAGTTGTAGGTGAAGGCACTTTGATTTTAGAGCCAATGTTAAGATTTTAGCATGACGCCTAAGGCGGACGGCGGACGACGAGCTGGCTATGAAAAAGCTCATGTTTTCTCCGAAAACAGCCGAGCTAAAAGTCACTATATGGATTTTTTCGACACTTTTGCACAGTGGGGATTTGGTTACTGGCGAGCGTTTAACTTATTGTGTAGAATTACCGAAATCCACGCTATAAGGCAACACATGCTTAAAAGTTGCCAAAATGAGAGATCGTTGAGAGGGAACATGGCACATCTCAGTATTTTTTAACATATATTGCCAAAACATTATTGCCAACTATTTCCAAATAGTTATTTCCCAATACGTGGTTACTGCAAATATATCTCCAATTAGACATAGTGCATAGTCTTATTCAGACGCCTTAACCTCGGCAAGACAACATCGTACGTCTTAGAAGTATTTCTACTCAAATTTAGCCCGTTTACGTCCTAGTCATGTAATTTCAAATAGAAACTACACATTCCGCATTATCGCAAAATGCAAGTTCAAATAGATATTAGATAATAGAAAACGTCTAATATATGTCCTATACACGCTGACCATGTAATTCAAAATAGAATATAACTATTAAACGTGCGTTGTTTTGTTCCGAGGTGTGCAATGTATAGTAAACGCTAAGAGAAAGACATTGTTGCATATCTACGCAAAATGTGTACACAAATATAGTGTACAAGACCTGGTAATGCAATTTCAAATAGATATTCTACAGTACGCACCATCTACAAACAAAAAAATTAAATCGAAATAGATATTTCGCATATTTGGTTAATGCTCCGCATTATGTATCGTTGCATTCTTTCACACGCCTTAGACTTGATAACGGTTTACACTCACTCGGAAAAATGCAACGTTGAACGTCTGAGTATAATTTATACACATATTTCCATAGCCCTGGTCAATTATTTTTAAAAAGATATTGCAAAATCCGCGGTTTCTGCAAATATATCCCAAAATAAACATGGTACATGCGTTGTTTCTGCCTCGAAGTGCATTGTATAACTCATTCAGACGCCTTTAACTTGACAAGACGACGGTGCACATCTAACAATAATTCATCGCAAGTTCAAATAGATATCGCATACGAGCTGTTAATGCATATAAGTGCATTATATCACTCAGTCGCACGTCTTACGAATAGTCTACACTAATTGGTAATGTAATTCAAATAGATATTGCACATTACGTGGTATCGAAATGTGACCATATCGTATTTTACCATACTTTAGAATAATTATGTCGGTCGAGTCCACTCCACATGTAAATGATACGAGACCGGTTTCTACGCTCTAGCGATCATTTCTATTGTTAGTTTAAAATTGTTGTTAGTTTAAATTGATTGGTTAATAACTTGTGTAGGTATCCTCGAAGAGTTATCCTCAAGGAGCGTAGTGATGAACAGATCACATTGACCATGGAGTTCAGAGCGGGAAGACGTATTATTCGGGCATTTATTTCACGTTCAGAATTCGTAAGTTTTATCTTCTTTGTTATACAGGTATGTTCAAGTATTTGTCTACTTGCTCGGTTTATTTGTCACAGTTTGCGCGTATTTCTTATACGGGTAATTCTTTTATTTTTCGACCTAAAGTTGTAGTGTTCGAACGTCGGTATAGTTTCTATTTTAACATTTTATCACTATTCTTTGTTTGCACTGTATCACGAAATCCACTTACAGTTTCACCAATGGACGAACGAGGCATGATTGGATTGTGTGAGTGAAGAGATAGTATTCAAAATTTTATCTGTTTTATGTATTTCTGTGTAGTGTGATTGTATGTTCCATGTTCTGTAATGTTCATATTTATAGAAGATGCATTTTAGGTGAAATTGTATTTTCCCATATCTGCTATGTTAATGTAAATTTGGCCACTAGATTGAACTAGCATTCATGTTTTATCGTGTATTTATCCATTCTATTAAATAATGCATTATCATTATTTTCAGATTGCGGAATCTCTTCATTCAAGATGTACTTTAGTATCGGTGTATAATTAACATATGCTATTTATGGTGAACTTATAAAATATTTAAATAATATATAGTTTTAATCTTCCCCCTGAACTCTGGGTTACAGAAAAATAAATCCTAATAGATATTGTGTATGACGCGCTATCGAAAAAATATTCTCCAAATAAGTATTGCACATATTTGGTTAATGCTCGTTGGGTATCGTTGCATTAATTCGCACGCCTTAAACTGGACAATGCTTGTAAAAAGACAAAGTTGTACGTCTGAGTATAATTTATACACACATATACCCTTGTCAATATAGATCCAAATAGATCTTACTCAATCCATGGTTTCTGCAAATATATCTCCATATTACGTCATCCGGATAGTGCAATCTGTAATCTCGACCTTCTTTCACCAAGGGCGACACTAGACACACGAACCGATACACGATACTTTGCGCGGCAGTCGCGGCGACGCCCGATATTTTGCGCGACTGTCGCAGCTACGCACGATATATTTAACACGATATATCGCCTTTTGGGCTACCCACCCAAGGGTGATATATCGTTTTAAATATATCGTGCGTCGCCGCGACTGTCGCTCAAAATATTGTGTAGTTCCATACACAATGTAACGACAACAACAGAACTTGCCAAATTATTGAATCGTTTCGCGTTGCAACGCTTTATAATTTTCAGGTTTTCAAACCGTCAAAAGTTGCATTTAATGGATGTTTTAGAGCATGGATAATGTGCAGTATTGCTGTTTCCTCACAAATATCATAACTAAAACGAAAATTTGCGAATTTTAAAGCGGGTATATACGATTTTGTCAAATATTTATGAATTTATATAAACTGTGTAAAAAACTTATTATATGTATAATTCAATATAAATTAAAATAAAAGTTAAGAAGAACATATGTCGAAAAATGCGAAATAAGCCAGATATTTAATTCTGAAATTGAAAACGGCTGTACAGCCGAATTCGCCAGCATGTATACCATACATGTACGATGTGCATCTAAACTTAGTTTAACGGTTTATTTGAATTCCTGCAACGATATCTATTCATACGACACACGAACACTATCTCCGATCCTAATACAAAGACGAATGCTTCGGTTATTGTAGGAAACTATATACGTCACTATCGGCTCGGGGCGCTAATTTGTTTTTGCTGCATTTTATGAAATTCGGCTTTAATGTATAATTTTTCTTGCCTATTTTGTGTTATTGTAACATATTTTATCAATATATTACAATTAAACACATATAAAAAATCGTATATACCCGCTTTAAATAACTTTTTAAAATTTTGTCAATTTACCAAAACGTGAAAAGGCCCCTTTGAACATTCATACCATACTGGTGTTGTAAATAATGTTTTTAATGCATATTACATTATGAGTGTGGGTGTAAGTTTAATGCTCTGTAGTGTATCTTTGCACATATTCACACGCCTTACACTTGACAAAGGATCATACCCGCCCGGGGAAAGACAACGTTGCACATCTTAGTACAATTTATATACATATATTGTCAAAACATCATTGCCAATTACTTCCAAATAGATATTGCACAATCTCCATATGTGTTGCTTCTGCTCGGATGTGCATTGTATGACACTTTCATACGCATCAAACTTGGCAATACAACGTTGCACAATTTAGAAGAATTTATATACATATTCAGCCCGTTAACGTCGTTTTCATGTTATTCCAATAGATATTGCATATTGCGTACTATAGCAAAATGCATGTTTAAATATATATTGCATATGTGCTATTTATGCTAGTTGTGATTGAAAAAGGAACTATTTAATTCAATCACTCGCCAAACGTATGCGTGTATACGCTGGCCATGTAATTCCAATTCGATTTTGCACATTCCGTGCTGTTGAAATTTTTTACTCCAAATAGATAATACACGTGCGTTGTTTTTGCTCCGTGGTGTGTTGTATGAGTAATTAACACGCCTTTAACTTTACAATGAAAAATAATCGTTTAAAGAAAGTCATCGTTGCACATCTAAGCAAAATGTGTAAACATGTAGTCTTTACAACCTGGTCATGTAATTCCAACTAGATATTGCACATTGCGCGCTATCAAAAAATATAACACCAAAAAGATGTTGCACATATTCTGTTAATGTCCCGTAGTGTTTTGTTGCACTCATTCACATGCCTCATACTTGACAATGGATTGAACCCGCTCGTGGGACAGACAACGTTTCGATTTTGAGTATAATTTATACACATGTATTGCCAGATACCCTCGTCAAAGATAGTGCACGATTCATGGTTTCGGCACATATATATCCAAATAGACATGACGCATGTATTGTTTCTGCTCTGAAGTGCATTGTATAGTTCCTTCACACACTTTTAACTTGGCAAAATTTGATTCTCGCTCAAAGAAAGACAACATTGTATATCTCAGTAGAATATATTCACATATATATAGCCCGGTCATACATCTTTGTCATGTAATTCAAAATAGATATAGCACACACTGTACCATCTAAAAAAATCAAGTCCAAACAGATATAGCACATGTGATGTTTATGATCAGAAAGGAAATATTTTACTTAATAACACGCCAAATATGTCCTATACACCCTGGTCATGAAATTCCCACTAGATTAGCACATACCGTGCTATCGAAAAATATAACTCCAAATAGATAATACACGTGCGTTGTTTTTGCTCCGAGGTGTGTTGTATGTGTTATTAACACGCCTTTAACTTTACAATGGTAAATAATCGCTATGTGAAAGACATCGTTGCACATCTAAGCAAAATGTTACACATATAGTCTTTACACCCTGGTCATGTAATTCCAACTAGATATTGCACAATTGCGCGCTATCGAAAAATATAACACCAAAAAGATGTCGCACATACATGTATTCTGTTAATGTCCCGTAGTGTATTGTTGCACTCATTCACATGCTTCATACTTGACAATAGATTGTACCCGCTCGGGGACAGACAACGTTGCGCGTTTGATTATAATTTATACACATATTGCCAGAAACCCTCGTCAATTATTTCCAAAAAGATAGTGCACGATTCATGGTTTCGGCACATATATCTCCAAATAGACATGGCGCATATATTGTTTCTGCTCTGAAGTGCATTGTATAGCTCCTTCACACACTTTAAACTTGGCAAATGTTGATTCTCGCTCAAAGACAGACAACCTTTCATATCTAAGTAAAATTCATTCACATAATGATAGTCCATACATCATTGTCATGTACTTCAAAATAGATATAGCACATTCTGTACCATCGAAAAAAATCAAGTCCAAGCAAATAGAGCCCATGTGATGTAAATGATCAGAAAGGAAATTATTTTACTAAATCACACGCCTATTATATGTCCTATACATACTGGTCAGGAAATTCCCACTAGATTTTGCACCCACTGTGCTATTGAAAAATATAACTCCAAATAGATAATACACGTGCGCTGTTTTTTTGCTCCGAGGTGTTGTTGTATGAGTTATTAACACGCCTTTAACTTTAAAATGGTAAATACTCGCAGAGAGGAAGACATCGTTGCACATCGAAGCAAAATGAGTACATATATATTGTCTTTACTCCATGGTCATGTAATTCCAACTAGATATTGCACAATTGCGCGCTATCGCAAAATATAGCATCAAAAAGATGTTGCACATATTCTGTTAATGTCCCGTAGTGTATTGTTGCACTCATTCACATGCCTCGGACTGCACGATGGTTTATACCCGCTCGTGGACAGACAACGTTGCGCGTTTGAGGATAAATATAACTCAAAATAGATATAGCACTTTATTTACTATGGAAAAAATCAAGTCCAAAATGATAGAGCACAAGTGATGTTAATGATCAGAAATGATATATTTTACTGAATCACATGCCTTATATATGTCCGATACACCCTGGTCAGGAAATCCCACTCAGATTATGCACATTCTGTGCTATTCACCCGTGCTATTGAAAAATATAACTCCAAATAGATATTACACGTGCGTTGGTTTTTGCGCTGAGGTGTGTTGTATGAGTTCTTAAAACGCCTTTAACTTTACAAAGGTAAATAATCGCAGAGAGGAAGACATCGCTGCACATTTAAGCAAAATGTGTACATATATATTGTCTTTGCACCAGGGTCATGTAATTCAAACTAGATATTGCACATTGCGCGCTATCGCAAAATATAACACCAACAAGATGTTGTACATATTCTGTTCATGCCCCGTAGCGTATTGTTGCACTCATTCACATGTCTCATATTTGACAATTGATTGTACCCGCTCGGGGACAGACAACGTTGCGCGTTTGAGTATAATTTATACACATATATTGCCAGAAACACTCGTCTATTATTTCCAAAAAGATAGTGCACGATTCATGGTTTCGGCACATATATCTCCCAATAGACATGGCGCATGTGTTGTTTTTGCTCTGAAGCGCATTGTATAGCTCCTTCTCATACCTTAAACTTGGCAAAGGTTGATTCTCACTCAAACAATAACAACGTTGCATGTCTCAGTAGAATTTATTCACATATATATTGCGCGCTATCGAAAAATATAGCACCACATATGTAGTGTATCGTTGCACTCATCCACACGCCTTATACTTGAAAACGTATGATACTCGCTCGGAAAGAAAACTTTTAACGTCTGAGTATAATAAATACACATATATTTTATATTTTTACAAATTCGCTAATGGAAATCATATCCTTCTGCTAACGTTAACCGGTAATTATTCGTTCAAAGACCGTTTGTACCTGTGGCCTTCTCGACTCGTGTTTTAAGCAAACGCAAAATAGTTCCCGTAATAGATTAAAAACTTGAGATTGAATTTTTTAAACGCATACATATGGTAACTGATTGTATCAAAATATCTTATTTTTAATAAGAATTCTTCATCCGTATATAATATCTTTGTAAACAATATTTACTGTATCAATCCTCATTTGATTGACGTGTAATATCTATTGGTACATGTTATTTGTGTCGTATTTATATGGAAAACAATGCCACCCCTAAAACGGGGGTTAAGATTACAATATACTAAAAGATTTCCTAAACAAATTCAATGTTAAAGCAATAACTTTAACAAAAAATAAAGTCAAACTTTTGCGCATAGACATCCCCATAACCATACCTCTTCTTAAAGAGCATTCCAAGCCGCGATGATTTAAACAATAAAAAGGGGGGTCATACGTTATGCAAGAAAGAACTCGACGCGAATCAGCGGTCACTGTTTTATGGCTATCTATTTACCGGCTTCGTACCAGTTGAGAATGGTTTCCCGCCATCTGTCAATGTCTCATGTAGTCTCAAACCTTCACGCAAAAGAGTGAATTTCTGTCAAACATCAATGTTTTCCCTACCATATGCACAAAGAAACATTCTAAAATAAAGCCATGGCAAGTGCCTCTACAGCGAATTGTGTCGTCTTATAAATGATGTTCATGTTTTTGGAGAGAATAGCATTGCACTCCAAAATATTTTAATATATTTTAACCTAAAGGACAAATTTATTCTGATTAAAATGTTTTTTTCTTGCACATTATTATCTTCATATGCATATTGCAGCAAAATATTAAGTTTGGCTGGATTATCTGTCCATTTGTTCATTTTATATCATATTTTCACACGCGGGTGTTTTCGGTCCGAAGAAGGCAATTTTAGGCCTGTTAAAACTTAAATGTCCCTTTAAGATTTAAAGATGTTGTGTTCAATATATGCAACAAAATACCAAAACAAACCAAATGGACAGGCAAGTGAGGCTTATGCTGGGTGGGGAAAGAATGAAATTGTTAGATATTTTCACTCAAAGCAATTTTGATAATGCCTTTTCTGTTCTTTTTTTTTAAATCACCCCAAAAATGTCAATTTCAAAGCAAAAAAATCCAATTTCATCACAGACAATAAGCGAATTGGTGAAAATGAGAGATCAAAGATACGTTGAAGTGTAGAAATCAATAAGAACCCAATAATGTGTTGTTTCGCATCAATAAAAGCGTGAAATCTTGAAAGCGCCTTGTTGCTAGGAGCCAATTTGTTTACCAGCCTCCAATGATATATTCTTGCATATAATATCATGGATGCCTTTAAACTGCAGAAGATTGTCAATATTCATGGCCAGCTCTCATTAAGAGGTTAAAGAAAATAAAAACTTTCATATTTTGGGCACAAAATAAGTACTTTTGACTATTTTTATGGTGGCAATCTGGTCAAAAAGGGGTTTCATAACCGAGCCAAAGACAAAAATGCTCATTTTAGGGGTTTAGAATGGAAGGAAAGGTTAAAATGAACAAGACACACTTATGTAGGAAAGTATTATAAGCTTTGAAATGAGGTTTTATGCTGTAACAGGGGCAGAAAGCCAGCTCAGATCAATGCAAGCTTCCTGAAAGGGGTTTCTGGTACTTCTTCTGGGGACACAGCTTCCCGCAGAATTCTCAACACAACAAATATCATTGATCCATGTCACCTTTGTATGCAAAGACAAGCGAATAAGGTCAATACTTCCCTTAAATCACTGAATGAGAGAAGCATGTACCAAATAAAAAACAAAACTGGTTGCTGAAATGCCAAATTTTGGCAAACAGATTCCTCTAAGGTAAATGATGAAGGGGACACTTGCTACAACAATCCTATGTTCAAGTCGGACGCCACATCCTTTCAAGCCGGGACCATGACTGTAAGCATATTGTGAGAAAACCATACCAAACACAAGCTTATTGTAGGTTTACAAGTAGCATATCAACTCAGATGTACTGCATACATGCTTAGGAACAAGGATAAACCTGTTAAGTGCCAACTTCCGCTGCCAACAAAGCACGAGCTTTACGTGTCAGGACGCGGAGCTATCAATACAAACTGCACGGGGAATTGCACGACGGCAAGGATTTGAGTGACCACAAACCTTATTATGACAGTGTTTCACACTTTAAGCATCATAACTATGCTTATTTGCTTGTGAACATGATAGTAATTTAGTATTATTACCTGTTTTGCCATCAACAACCCTTCTCCAGTTGCCCTCGGCTAAGTCCCAGACATTTCTCTACCTGAAAAGGTCAAAATACCCAATAGAAATAGGTATAAAAAAGAAGCATTTATGTATTTTATGTGTATTTCTATGAATAATAGCAAGTGATAAAGCTTGTTACGTTCATGATTGAACATAATATGAAAGCTGACTCAGTTAAGCGTCTGCTGCTCTGTCCAAACTGTAAAAATGTCCGCCATTCCATGTCGGTGACATGGGGCTCTGTTTGAATGTTCATGCTTTACGCAAAAGCTATTGTTGCGTTACTGGATCACGGAGTCCCTAGCGTTGAATTCTGACTTCATGTTGCACATTAACGCTACACGGTCAACCAAAATGCCTTTGAATTTCCGTCGGAAAGCAATTTAGCCCTTCTTCGGCTATATAAGGGCGGGGGGTCAACTTGAAAAATAACTAATCCAGGTCAAATAATCTAAATTCATGCATTTAATGCACTTATATTCTTCTCTTTTGCTAAGAAATGACCAAAAATCAGCTTTCCGAGTCATATTTGCACTTGCAGATGATATTTCATTTTAACATAAAGTTAGTTAAAGGAGAAATTTATACTCATTAAAATGTGTTTTCTTGCATATTATTATCTTCATATGCATATTGCAGCAAAATATTAAGTTTGGCTGGATTATCTGTTCATTTGGCCATTTTACATCATATTTTCACACGCGGATGTTTTCGGTCCGAAGAAGGCAATTTTAGGCCTGTTAAAGCTTAAATGTCCCTTTAAGATTTAAAGTTGTTGTGTTCAATATATGCAACAAAATACCAAACCAAACCAAATGGACAGGCACGTGAGGCTTATGCGGGGTGGGGAAAGAATGCATTTGTTAGATATTTTCACTCAAAGCAATTTCGATAATGCCTTTTTTGTTCTATTTTTAAATCACCCCAAAAATGTCAATTTCAAAGCAAAAAAAATTCAATTTCATCACAGACAATAAGCAAATTGGTGAAAATGAGAGATCAAAGATACGTTGAAGTGTAGAAATCAATAAGCTTCCAATAACTTGTTGTTTTGCATCAATAAAAGCGTGAAATCTTGAAAGCGCCTTGTTGCTAGGAGCCAATTTGTTTACCAGCCGCCAATGATATATTCTAGCATATAATGTCATGGGTGCCTTTAAACTGCAGAAGATGGTCAATATTCACTGCCAGCTCTCATTAAGAGGTTTAAGAGAATACACAATTTCATATTTTGGGCACAAAATAAGTACTTTGACTATTTTTATGGTGGCAATCTGGTCAAAATGGGGCTTCATAACCGAGCCAAAGACAAAAATGCTCAATTTGGGGGTTTAGAATGGAATGAAAGGTTGAAATGAACAAGACACACATGTAGGAAAGCATTTTAAGCTTAGAAATGAGGTTTTATGTTGTAACAGGGGCAGAAAGCCAGCTCAGATCAATGCAAGCTTCCTGAAAGGGGTTTCTGGTACTTCTTCTGGGGACACAGCTTCCCACAGAATTCTCAACACAACAAATATCATTGATCCATGTCACCTTTGTATGCAAAGACAAGCGAATAAGGTCAATACTTCCCTTAAATCACTGAATAAGAGAAGCATGTACCAAATAAAAAACAAAACTGGTTGCTGAAATGCCAAATTTTGGCAAAAAGATTCCTCTAAGGTAAATGATGAAGGGGACACTTGCTACAACAATCCTATGTTTAAGTCGGACGCCACATCCTTTTAAGCCGGGACCATGACTGTAAGCATATTGTGAGAAAACCATACCAAACACAAGCTTATTGTAGGGTTACAGGTAGCATATCAACTCAGCTGTACTGCATACATGCTTAGGAACAAGGATAAACAAGTTAAGTGCCAACTTCCGCTGCCAACAAAGCACGAGCTTTACGTGTCAGGACGCGGAGTTATCAATACAAACTGCACGGGAAATTGCACGACGGCAAGGATTTGAGTGACCACAAACCTTATTATGACAGTATTTCACACCTTAAGCATCATAACTATGCTTTTTTGCTTGTGTATATGATAATAATTTAGTATTATTACCTGTTTTGCCATCAACAACTCTTGCACTACAAAATATTTTAGTATATTGTAACCTTAACAAGCGCGAAATGCACATTAATTATCTTACTGTTGAATATCCAGTAAAATGAAAGTTTTGACACACCGTGAGAAAGTCTTATTAAGTTGGTAGCAGTACACGGTAGGAAGCAGAAATATGCGAATTGGCCGGTCAAAAAGTGAAATATTGGGAAAGGGTAGGTTTCCATGTCAAATTTGAGGGTAATAGGTCTTATTGTATCCCCAAATTGCATTAAATCCTGAGAATATGACCATTTTCAAATGCGAAACTGTGGGGTCATGACCTCTTGTTGTTGTTGTGTTCTTTGTTACTCAGGAAGGAAAACTGCGGTAGGCATATTGTATTTTGGGTTCTTTTTAAGCTGGAATCGCTAGTAGGGTCACGCTGTGAATTATTGCGCGAAAACCACCTGGATACCTGGTATTTATTCATGGTTTGATGGGTTGTGCTATGTTTTGCGTGTAAAAATATCATTCCAAAAGCAGGCTATCATTACGTTTCATTCGTCCCCAGCCACTTTCGTACATGGTAAAAAGTTGATTTTGAAGCCCCTTTTTGCGGCCTTGTCATTCTTTCACTTTTGTCAATAGTATCACCTGTACAGGTTCCATATGCTCTTTTTTTATCTTAAATGTAAGTTTCAGACTACTTGTGTGCAGTGAATGTGTTTTTATGATTGCAGGTTCATTGTTTTCTGAATTGAGCGTGGTGGAGATCAAGAAGGCGTCCGCGGCTCCGAGAGAGTGTGTGTCTACCGTGGTCTGCTACCTTAAGTGGTAAATGACAAATTTTTGTTTACACAGCCTGCCTGTGAAATGTATTTTTTTAAGCTTTTGTACTAACGTGCAGTGTGAAAATGGGCTTTGGAGAGCTTAGTTTTCACAATTTGGATGTAAATAACTGATCTGAAAAAGGGAGGTAATTCAAATATTAAAAAATGGCTATTTTCAGCTGGAATCCGAAAAAAGCTCTTACAGTGATTTCGCTGTCCGACCTCCAGTTTGTTATTATTTTATCACGTTACTCTTACTGTAACATGTTATTTGAGTGTTTCTCATGTTCTTATTGTCTTATGTATACTTGAACAGTTGTATTAATGTAAGAAAATGAGCCAAATAGACAAAAATCAAGAAAATTAGCACCCCGAAGGCTGAAAAATCAACTATTTTTCTCAAAAATTAGGTCCAGACATGTTGGGAAAGGTATCGGCGGTGCAAGTAAGATGTATATAAGCATGAGCAGAGTGTTTTAAATGGTTTCCAAAAGGTTCCAGGAGACATTTAAAGTGTGTCTCTCTTGGAACTCTGAAAGCATGAATTGTCAATGAAATAGGAGTAAAGTGTCACTTTGGGTTAAGTGTTTGGTGTGAAGAAAGACAGTTTTTTTGCAAAACAGTTGATTGAAAACAGTCTGTTTTTGTTAGGAATTGTCTAAAATACTAGAAATAGATGCTTAAACAGTTATGAAAAAGAGTACTTGGTGTCCTTAATTGGTAAATGACAAAAAAAATGTACACAGTCGGCCTGTGAAATGTATTTTTTTACAGATTTTTCACCACCGTCCAGTCAAAAAATGGGCTTGGATGAGCTTAGTTTTCATAATTTGGATGTAAATAACTGATCTAAATAAGGGAGATGATTCAAATATTGAAAAATGGCTATTTATGTTCCCCAGACTATACTGGGGGACATATTGTGTTTGCCCTGTCTGTTGGTTTGTTCGTTGGTTTGTTTGTTAGCGTCAAACTTTTACATTTACCATAACTTATGCAAATATTAAAGATAGCAACTTGATATTTGGCATGCATGTGTATCTCATGGAGCTGCACATTTTGAGTGGTAAAAGGTCAAGGTCAAAGTCATCCTTCAAGGTCAAAGTTCAAGGTCAAAGGTCAAATTTTGCAATATTGAAGATAGAAACTTGATATTTGGCATGCATGTGTACCTCATGGAGCTGCACATTTTGAGTGGTGAAAGGTCAAGGTCATCCGTCAAGGTCAAAGGTCAAGTACAAAGGTCATATATATGTGGTGGGTGTACATAGTGTTTCACAAACACATCTTGTTTCAGCTGGAATCAGAAAAAAAGCTCGTAACAGTGATATGGCTGTCCGACATCGAGCTTGTTATTATTTTATCAGGTTATTCTTACTGTTTCATGTTATTTGAGTGTTTCTCATGTTCTTAGTGTCTTATGTATGCTAAAACAGTTGTATTAATGTAGGAGAAGGAGCAAAATAGACAAAAGTCAAGGAAATTGGCACTTCGCGGGCTGAAAAATCAACAATTTTCCTCAAAAATTAGGTCCAGACATGTTGGAAAAAGTATCTGCTGTTCAAGTAAGATGTATAAAAGCATGAGTAGAGTGTTTATAAAAAGGAAACATGTTTGAAAGGTGTCTAAAAGGTTCCAGGAGAGATTTAAAGAGTGTCTCACTCAGAACTCTGAATGCATGAATTCTCCGTGAAATAGGAGTAAAGTGTGCACTTTGGTTTAAGTGTTTGATATGAAGAAAGACAGTCTATTTCGCAGTACAGTTGAGTGAAAACAGTGTGTTTTTGTCAGGAATAGTCTACAATACTTGAAAAAGCTGCTTTTGCAGTAATGAAAAAGAATAATTGGTGTCCTTAAGGTAGCAGTACACGGTAGGAAGCAGAAATATGCGAATTGGCCCCGGTCAAAAAGTGAAATATTGGGAAAGGGTAGGTTTCCATGTCAAATTTGAGGGTAATAGGTCTTATTGTATCCCCAAATTGCATTAAATCCTGAGAATATGACCATTTTCAAATGCGAAACTGTGGGGTCATGACCTCTTGTTGTTGTTGTGTTCTTTGTTACTCAGGAAGGAAAACTGCGGTAGGCATATTGTATTTTGGGTTCTTTTTAAGCTGGAATCGCTAGTAGGGTCACGCTGTGAATTATTGCGCGAAAACCACCTGGATACCTGGTATTTATTCATGGTTTGATGGGTTGTGCTATGTTTTGCGTGTAAAAATATCATTCCAAAAGCAGGCTATCATTACGTTTCATTCGTCCCCAGCCACTTTCGTACATGGTAAAAAGTTGATTTTGAAGCCCCTTTTTGCGGCCTTGTCATTCTTTCACTTTTGTCAATAGTATCACCTGTACAGGTTCCATATGCTCTTTTTTTATCTTAAATGTAAGTTTCAGACTACTTGTGTGCAGTGAATGTGTTTTTATGATTGCAGGTTCATTGTTTTCTGAATTGAGCGTGGTGGAGATCAAGAAGGCGTCCGCGGCTCCGAGAGAGTGTGTGTCTACCGTGGTCTGCTACCTTAAGTGGTAAATGACAAATTTTTGTTTACACAGCCTGCCTGTGAAATGTATTTTTTTAAGCTTTTGTACTAACGTGCAGTGTGAAAATGGGCTTTGGAGAGCTTAGTTTTCACAATTTGGATGTAAATAACTGATCTGAAAAAGGGAGGTAATTCAAATATTAAAAAATGGCTATTTTCAGCTGGAATCCGAAAAAAGCTCTTACAGTGATTTCGCTGTCCGACCTCCAGTTTGTTATTATTTTATCACGTTACTCTTACTGTAACATGTTATTTGAGTGTTTCTCATGTTCTTATTGTCTTATGTATACTTGAACAGTTGTATTAATGTAAGAAAATGAGCCAAATAGACAAAAATCAAGAAAATTAGCACCCCGAAGGCTGAAAAATCAACTATTTTTCTCAAAAATTAGGTCCAGACATGTTGGGAAAGGTATCGGCGGTGCAAGTAAGATGTATATAAGCATGAGCAGAGTGTTTAAATGGTTTCCAAAAGGTTCCAGGAGACATTTAAAGTGTGTCTCTCTTGGAACTCTGAAAGCATGAATTGTCAATGAAATAGGAGTAAAGTGTCACTTTGGGTTAAGTGTTTGGTGTGAAGAAAGACAGTTTTTTTGCAAAACAGTTGATTGAAAACAGTCTGTTTTTGTTAGGAATTGTCTAAAATACTAGAAATAGATGCTTAAACAGTTATGAAAAAGAGTACTTGGTGTCCTTAATTGGTAAATGACAAAAAAAATGTACACAGTCGGCCTGTGAAATGTATTTTTTTACAGATTTTTCACCACCGTCCAGTCAAAAAATGGGCTTGGATGAGCTTAGTTTTCATAATTTGGATGTAAATAACTGATCTAAATAAGGGAGATGATTCAAATATTGAAAAATGGCTATTTATGTTCCCCAGACTATACTGGGGGACATATTGTGTTTGCCCTGTCTGTTGGTTTGTTCGTTGGTTTGTTTGTTAGCGTCAAACTTTTACATTTACCATAACTTATGCAAATATTAAAGATAGCAACTTGATATTTGGCATGCATGTGTATCTCATGGAGCTGCACATTTTGAGTGGTAAAAGGTCAAGGTCAAAGTCATCCTTCAAGGTCAAAGTTCAAGGTCAAAGGTCAAATTTTGCAATATTGAAGATAGAAACTTGATATTTGGCATGCATGTGTACCTCATGGAGCTGCACATTTTGAGTGGTGAAAGGTCAAGGTCATCCGTCAAGGTCAAAGGTCAAGTACAAAGGTCATATATATGTGGTGGGTGTACATAGTGTTTCACAAACACATCTTGTTTCAGCTGGAATCAGAAAAAAAGCTCGTAACAGTGATATGGCTGTCCGACATCGAGCTTGTTATTATTTTATCAGGTTATTCTTACTGTTTCATGTTATTTGAGTGTTTCTCATGTTCTTAGTGTCTTATGTATGCTAAAACAGTTGTATTAATGTAGGAGAAGGAGCAAAATAGACAAAAGTCAAGGAAATTGGCACTTCGCGGGCTGAAAAATCAACAATTTTCCTCAAAAATTAGGTCCAGACATGTTGGAAAAAGTATCTGCTGTTCAAGTAAGATGTATAAAAGCATGAGTAGAGTGTTTATAAAAAGGAAACATGTTTGAAAGGTGTCTAAAAGGTTCCAGGAGAGATTTAAAGAGTGTCTCACTCAGAACTCTGAATGCATGAATTCTCCGTGAAATAGGAGTAAAGTGTGCACTTTGGTTTAAGTGTTTGATATGAAGAAAGACAGTCTATTTCGCAGTACAGTTGAGTGAAAACAGTGTGTTTTTGTCAGGAATAGTCTACAATACTTGAAAAAGCTGCTTTTGCAGTAATGAAAAAGAATAATTGGTGTCCTTAAGGTAGCAGTACACGGTAGGAAGCAGAAATATGCGAATTGGCCCCGGTCAAAAAGTGAAATATTGGGAAAGGGTAGGTTTCCATGTCAAATTTGAGGGTAATAGGTCTTATTGTATCCCCAAATTGCATTAAATCCTGAGAATATGACCATTTTCAAATGCGAAACTGTGGGGTCATGACCTCTTGTTGTTGTTGTGTTCTTTGTTACTCAGGAAGGAAAACTGCGGTAGGCATATTGTATTTTGGGTTCTTTTTAAGCTGGAATCGCTAGTAGGGTCACGCTGTGAATTATTGCGCGAAAACCACCTGGATACCTGGTATTTATTCATGGTTTGATGGGTTGTGCTATGTTTTGCGTGTAAAAATATCATTCCAAAAGCAGGCTATCATTACGTTTCATTCGTCCCCAGCCACTTTCGTACATGGTAAAAAGTTGATTTTGAAGCCCCTTTTTGCGGCCTTGTCATTCTTTCACTTTTGTCAATAGTATCACCTGTACAGGTTCCATATGCTCTTTTTTTATCTTAAATGTAAGTTTCAGACTACTTGTGTGCAGTGAATGTGTTTTTATGATTGCAGGTTCATTGTTTTCTGAATTGAGCGTGGTGGAGATCAAGAAGGCGTCCGCGGCTCCGAGAGAGTGTGTGTCTACCGTGGTCTGCTACCTTAAGTGGTAAATGACAAATTTTTGTTTACACAGCCTGCCTGTGAAATGTATTTTTTTAAGCTTTTGTACTAACGTGCAGTGTGAAAATGGGCTTTGGAGAGCTTAGTTTTCACAATTTGGATGTAAATAACTGATCTGAAAAAGGGAGGTAATTCAAATATTAAAAAATGGCTATTTTCAGCTGGAATCCGAAAAAAGCTCTTACAGTGATTTCGCTGTCCGACCTCCAGTTTGTTATTATTTTATCACGTTACTCTTACTGTAACATGTTATTTGAGTGTTTCTCATGTTCTTATTGTCTTATGTATACTTGAACAGTTGTATTAATGTAAGAAAATGAGCCAAATAGACAAAAATCAAGAAAATTAGCACCCCGAAGGCTGAAAAATCAACTATTTTTCTCAAAAATTAGGTCCAGACATGTTGGGAAAGGTATCGGCGGTGCAAGTAAGATGTATATAAGCATGAGCAGAGTGTTTAAATGGTTTCCAAAAGGTTCCAGGAGACATTTAAAGTGTGTCTCTCTTGGAACTCTGAAAGCATGAATTGTCAATGAAATAGGAGTAAAGTGTCACTTTGGGTTAAGTGTTTGGTGTGAAGAAAGACAGTTTTTTTGCAAAACAGTTGATTGAAAACAGTCTGTTTTTGTTAGGAATTGTCTAAAATACTAGAAATAGATGCTTAAACAGTTATGAAAAAGAGTACTTGGTGTCCTTAATTGGTAAATGACAAAAAAAATGTACACAGTCGGCCTGTGAAATGTATTTTTTACAGATTTTTCACCACCGTCCAGTCAAAAAATGGGCTTGGATGAGCTTAGTTTTCATAATTTGGATGTAAATAACTGATCTAAATAAGGGAGATGATTCAAATATTGAAAAATGGCTATTTATGTTCCCCAGACTATACTGGGGGACATATTGTGTTTGCCCTGTCTGTTGGTTTGTTCGTTGGTTTGTTTGTTAGCGTCAAACTTTTACATTTACCATAACTTATGCAAATATTAAAGATAGCAACTTGATATTTGGCATGCATGTGTATCTCATGGAGCTGCACATTTTGAGTGGTAAAAGGTCAAGGTCAAAGTCATCCTTCAAGGTCAAAGTTCAAGGTCAAAGGTCAAATTTTGCAATATTGAAGATAGAAACTTGATATTTGGCATGCATGTGTACCTCATGGAGCTGCACATTTTGAGTGGTGAAAGGTCAAGGTCATCCGTCAAGGTCAAAGGTCAAGTACAAAGGTCATATATATGTGGTGGGTGTACATAGTGTTTCACAAACACATCTTGTTTCAGCTGGAATCAGAAAAAAAGCTCGTAACAGTGATATGGCTGTCCGACATCGAGCTTGTTATTATTTTATCAGGTTATTCTTACTGTTTCATGTTATTTGAGTGTTTCTCATGTTCTTAGTGTCTTATGTATGCTAAAACAGTTGTATTAATGTAGGAGAAGGAGCAAAATAGACAAAAGTCAAGGAAATTGGCACTTCGCGGGCTGAAAAATCAACAATTTTCCTCAAAAATTAGGTCCAGACATGTTGGAAAAAGTATCTGCTGTTCAAGTAAGATGTATAAAAGCATGAGTAGAGTGTTTATAAAAAGGAAACATGTTTGAAAGGTGTCTAAAAGGTTCCAGGAGAGATTTAAAGAGTGTCTCACTCAGAACTCTGAATGCATGAATTCTCCGTGAAATAGGAGTAAAGTGTGCACTTTGGTTTAAGTGTTTGATATGAAGAAAGACAGTCTATTTCGCAGTACAGTTGAGTGAAAACAGTGTGTTTTTGTCAGGAATAGTCTACAATACTTGAAAAAGCTGCTTTTGCAGTAATGAAAAAGAATAATTGGTGTCCTTAAGGTAGCAGTACACGGTAGGAAGCAGAAATATGCGAATTGGCCCCGGTCAAAAAGTGAAATATTGGGAAAGGGTAGGTTTCCATGTCAAATTTGAGGGTAATAGGTCTTATTGTATCCCCAAATTGCATTAAATCCTGAGAATATGACCATTTTCAAATGCGAAACTGTGGGGTCATGACCTCTTGTTGTTGTTGTGTTCTTTGTTACTCAGGAAGGAAAACTGCGGTAGGCATATTGTATTTTGGGTTCTTTTTAAGCTGGAATCGCTAGTAGGGTCACGCTGTGAATTATTGCGCGAAAACCACCTGGATACCTGGTATTTATTCATGGTTTGATGGGTTGTGCTATGTTTTGCGTGTAAAAATATCATTCCAAAAGCAGGCTATCATTACGTTTCATTCGTCCCCAGCCACTTTCGTACATGGTAAAAAGTTGATTTTGAAGCCCCTTTTTGCGGCCTTGTCATTCTTTCACTTTTGTCAATAGTATCACCTGTACAGGTTCCATATGCTCTTTTTTTATCTTAAATGTAAGTTTCAGACTACTTGTGTGCAGTGAATGTGTTTTTATGATTGCAGGTTCATTGTTTTCTGAATTGAGCGTGGTGGAGATCAAGAAGGCGTCCGCGGCTCCGAGAGAGTGTGTGTCTACCGTGGTCTGCTACCTTAAGTGGTAAATGACAAATTTTTGTTTACACAGCCTGCCTGTGAAATGTATTTTTTTAAGCTTTTGTACTAACGTGCAGTGTGAAAATGGGCTTTGGAGAGCTTAGTTTTCACAATTTGGATGTAAATAACTGATCTGAAAAAGGGAGGTAATTCAAATATTAAAAAATGGCTATTTTCAGCTGGAATCCGAAAAAAGCTCTTACAGTGATTTCGCTGTCCGACCTCCAGTTTGTTATTATTTTATCACGTTACTCTTACTGTAACATGTTATTTGAGTGTTTCTCATGTTCTTATTGTCTTATGTATACTTGAACAGTTGTATTAATGTAAGAAAATGAGCCAAATAGACAAAAATCAAGAAAATTAGCACCCCGAAGGCTGAAAAATCAACTATTTTTCTCAAAAATTAGGTCCAGACATGTTGGGAAAGGTATCGGCGGTGCAAGTAAGATGTATATAAGCATGAGCAGAGTGTTTAAATGGTTTCCAAAAGGTTCCAGGAGACATTTAAAGTGTGTCTCTCTTGGAACTCTGAAAGCATGAATTGTCAATGAAATAGGAGTAAAGTGTCACTTTGGGTTAAGTGTTTGGTGTGAAGAAAGACAGTTTTTTTGCAAAACAGTTGATTGAAAACAGTCTGTTTTTGTTAGGAATTGTCTAAAATACTAGAAATAGATGCTTAAACAGTTATGAAAAAGAGTACTTGGTGTCCTTAATTGGTAAATGACAAAAAAAATGTACACAGTCGGCCTGTGAAATGTATTTTTTTACAGATTTTTCACCACCGTCCAGTCAAAAAATGGGCTTGGATGAGCTTAGTTTTCATAATTTGGATGTAAATAACTGATCTAAATAAGGGAGATGATTCAAATATTGAAAAATGGCTATTTATGTTCCCCAGACTATACTGGGGGACATATTGTGTTTGCCCTGTCTGTTGGTTTGTTCGTTGGTTTGTTTGTTAGCGTCAAACTTTTACATTTACCATAACTTATGCAAATATTAAAGATAGCAACTTGATATTTGGCATGCATGTGTATCTCATGGAGCTGCACATTTTGAGTGGTAAAAGGTCAAGGTCAAAGTCATCCTTCAAGGTCAAAGTTCAAGGTCAAAGGTCAAATTTTGCAATATTGAAGATAGAAACTTGATATTTGGCATGCATGTGTACCTCATGGAGCTGCACATTTTGAGTGGTGAAAGGTCAAGGTCATCCGTCAAGGTCAAAGGTCAAGTACAAAGGTCATATATATGTGGTGGGTGTACATAGTGTTTCACAAACACATCTTGTTTCAGCTGGAATCAGAAAAAAAGCTCGTAACAGTGATATGGCTGTCCGACATCGAGCTTGTTATTATTTTATCAGGTTATTCTTACTGTTTCATGTTATTTGAGTGTTTCTCATGTTCTTAGTGTCTTATGTATGCTAAAACAGTTGTATTAATGTAGGAGAAGGAGCAAAATAGACAAAAGTCAAGGAAATTGGCACTTCGCGGGCTGAAAAATCAACAATTTTCCTCAAAAATTAGGTCCAGACATGTTGGAAAAAGTATCTGCTGTTCAAGTAAGATGTATAAAAGCATGAGTAGAGTGTTTATAAAAAGGAAACATGTTTGAAAGGTGTCTAAAAGGTTCCAGGAGAGATTTAAAGAGTGTCTCACTCAGAACTCTGAATGCATGAATTCTCCGTGAAATAGGAGTAAAGTGTGCACTTTGGTTTAAGTGTTTGATATGAAGAAAGACAGTCTATTTCGCAGTACAGTTGAGTGAAAACAGTGTGTTTTTGTCAGGAATAGTCTACAATACTTGAAAAAGCTGCTTTTGCAGTAATGAAAAAGAATAATTGGTGTCCTTAAGGTAGCAGTACACGGTAGGAAGCAGAAATATGCGAATTGGCCCCGGTCAAAAAGTGAAATATTGGGAAAGGGTAGGTTTCCATGTCAAATTTGAGGGTAATAGGTCTTATTGTATCCCCAAATTGCATTAAATCCTGAGAATATGACCATTTTCAAATGCGAAACTGTGGGGTCATGACCTCTTGTTGTTGTTGTGTTCTTTGTTACTCAGGAAGGAAAACTGCGGTAGGCATATTGTATTTTGGGTTCTTTTTAAGCTGGAATCGCTAGTAGGGTCACGCTGTGAATTATTGCGCGAAAACCACCTGGATACCTGGTATTTATTCATGGTTTGATGGGTTGTGCTATGTTTTGCGTGTAAAAATATCATTCCAAAAGCAGGCTATCATTACGTTTCATTCGTCCCCAGCCACTTTCGTACATGGTAAAAAGTTGATTTTGAAGCCCCTTTTTGCGGCCTTGTCATTCTTTCACTTTTGTCAATAGTATCACCTGTACAGGTTCCATATGCTCTTTTTTTATCTTAAATGTAAGTTTCAGACTACTTGTGTGCAGTGAATGTGTTTTTATGATTGCAGGTTCATTGTTTTCTGAATTGAGCGTGGTGGAGATCAAGAAGGCGTCCGCGGCTCCGAGAGAGTGTGTGTCTACCGTGGTCTGCTACCTTAAGTGGTAAATGACAAATTTTTGTTTACACAGCCTGCCTGTGAAATGTATTTTTTTAAGCTTTTGTACTAACGTGCAGTGTGAAAATGGGCTTTGGAGAGCTTAGTTTTCACAATTTGGATGTAAATAACTGATCTGAAAAAGGGAGGTAATTCAAATATTAAAAAATGGCTATTTTCAGCTGGAATCCGAAAAAAGCTCTTACAGTGATTTCGCTGTCCGACCTCCAGTTTGTTATTATTTTATCACGTTACTCTTACTGTAACATGTTATTTGAGTGTTTCTCATGTTCTTATTGTCTTATGTATACTTGAACAGTTGTATTAATGTAAGAAAATGAGCCAAATAGACAAAAATCAAGAAAATTAGCACCCCGAAGGCTGAAAAATCAACTATTTTTCTCAAAAATTAGGTCCAGACATGTTGGGAAAGGTATCGGCGGTGCAAGTAAGATGTATATAAGCATGAGCAGAGTGTTTAAATGGTTTCCAAAAGGTTCCAGGAGACATTTAAAGTGTGTCTCTCTTGGAACTCTGAAAGCATGAATTGTCAATGAAATAGGAGTAAAGTGTCACTTTGGGTTAAGTGTTTGGTGTGAAGAAAGACAGTTTTTTTGCAAAACAGTTGATTGAAAACAGTCTGTTTTTGTTAGGAATTGTCTAAAATACTAGAAATAGATGCTTAAACAGTTATGAAAAAGAGTACTTGGTGTCCTTAATTGGTAAATGACAAAAAAAATGTACACAGTCGGCCTGTGAAATGTATTTTTTTACAGATTTTTCACCACCGTCCAGTCAAAAAATGGGCTTGGATGAGCTTAGTTTTCATAATTTGGATGTAAATAACTGATCTAAATAAGGGAGATGATTCAAATATTGAAAAATGGCTATTTATGTTCCCCAGACTATACTGGGGGACATATTGTGTTTGCCCTGTCTGTTGGTTTGTTCGTTGGTTTGTTTGTTAGCGTCAAACTTTTACATTTACCATAACTTATGCAAATATTAAAGATAGCAACTTGATATTTGGCATGCATGTGTATCTCATGGAGCTGCACATTTTGAGTGGTAAAAGGTCAAGGTCAAAGTCATCCTTCAAGGTCAAAGTTCAAGGTCAAAGGTCAAATTTTGCAATATTGAAGATAGAAACTTGATATTTGGCATGCATGTGTACCTCATGGAGCTGCACATTTTGAGTGGTGAAAGGTCAAGGTCATCCGTCAAGGTCAAAGGTCAAGTACAAAGGTCATATATATGTGGTGGGTGTACATAGTGTTTCACAAACACATCTTGTTTCAGCTGGAATCAGAAAAAAAGCTCGTAACAGTGATATGGCTGTCCGACATCGAGCTTGTTATTATTTTATCAGGTTATTCTTACTGTTTCATGTTATTTGAGTGTTTCTCATGTTCTTAGTGTCTTATGTATGCTAAAACAGTTGTATTAATGTAGGAGAAGGAGCAAAATAGACAAAAGTCAAGGAAATTGGCACTTCGCGGGCTGAAAAATCAACAATTTTCCTCAAAAATTAGGTCCAGACATGTTGGAAAAAGTATCTGCTGTTCAAGTAAGATGTATAAAAGCATGAGTAGAGTGTTTATAAAAAGGAAACATGTTTGAAAGGTGTCTAAAAGGTTCCAGGAGAGATTTAAAGAGTGTCTCACTCAGAACTCTGAATGCATGAATTCTCCGTGAAATAGGAGTAAAGTGTGCACTTTGGTTTAAGTGTTTGATATGAAGAAAGACAGTCTATTTCGCAGTACAGTTGAGTGAAAACAGTGTGTTTTTGTCAGGAATAGTCTACAATACTTGAAAAAGCTGCTTTTGCAGTAATGAAAAAGAATAATTGGTGTCCTTAAGGTAGCAGTACACGGTAGGAAGCAGAAATATGCGAATTGGCCCCGGTCAAAAAGTGAAATATTGGGAAAGGGTAGGTTTCCATGTCAAATTTGAGGGTAATAGGTCTTATTGTATCCCCAAATTGCATTAAATCCTGAGAATATGACCATTTTCAAATGCGAAACTGTGGGGTCATGACCTCTTGTTGTTGTTGTGTTCTTTGTTACTCAGGAAGGAAAACTGCGGTAGGCATATTGTATTTTGGGTTCTTTTTAAGCTGGAATCGCTAGTAGGGTCACGCTGTGAATTATTGCGCGAAAACCACCTGGATACCTGGTATTTATTCATGGTTTGATGGGTTGTGCTATGTTTTGCGTGTAAAAATATCATTCCAAAAGCAGGCTATCATTACGTTTCATTCGTCCCCAGCCACTTTCGTACATGGTAAAAAGTTGATTTTGAAGCCCCTTTTTGCGGCCTTGTCATTCTTTCACTTTTGTCAATAGTATCACCTGTACAGGTTCCATATGCTCTTTTTTTATCTTAAATGTAAGTTTCAGACTACTTGTGTGCAGTGAATGTGTTTTTATGATTGCAGGTTCATTGTTTTCTGAATTGAGCGTGGTGGAGATCAAGAAGGCGTCCGCGGCTCCGAGAGAGTGTGTGTCTACCGTGGTCTGCTACCTTAAGTGGTAAATGACAAATTTTTGTTTACACAGCCTGCCTGTGAAATGTATTTTTTTAAGCTTTTGTACTAACGTGCAGTGTGAAAATGGGCTTTGGAGAGCTTAGTTTTCACAATTTGGATGTAAATAACTGATCTGAAAAAGGGAGGTAATTCAAATATTAAAAAATGGCTATTTTCAGCTGGAATCCGAAAAAAGCTCTTACAGTGATTTCGCTGTCCGACCTCCAGTTTGTTATTATTTTATCACGTTACTCTTACTGTAACATGTTATTTGAGTGTTTCTCATGTTCTTATTGTCTTATGTATACTTGAACAGTTGTATTAATGTAAGAAAATGAGCCAAATAGACAAAAATCAAGAAAATTAGCACCCCGAAGGCTGAAAAATCAACTATTTTTCTCAAAAATTAGGTCCAGACATGTTGGGAAAGGTATCGGCGGTGCAAGTAAGATGTATATAAGCATGAGCAGAGTGTTTAAATGGTTTCCAAAAGGTTCCAGGAGACATTTAAAGTGTGTCTCTCTTGGAACTCTGAAAGCATGAATTGTCAATGAAATAGGAGTAAAGTGTCACTTTGGGTTAAGTGTTTGGTGTGAAGAAAGACAGTTTTTTTGCAAAACAGTTGATTGAAAACAGTCTGTTTTTGTTAGGAATTGTCTAAAATACTAGAAATAGATGCTTAAACAGTTATGAAAAAGAGTACTTGGTGTCCTTAATTGGTAAATGACAAAAAAAATGTACACAGTCGGCCTGTGAAATGTATTTTTTACAGATTTTTCACCACCGTCCAGTCAAAAAATGGGCTTGGATGAGCTTAGTTTTCATAATTTGGATGTAAATAACTGATCTAAATAAGGGAGATGATTCAAATATTGAAAAATGGCTATTTATGTTCCCCAGACTATACTGGGGGACATATTGTGTTTGCCCTGTCTGTTGGTTTGTTCGTTGGTTTGTTTGTTAGCGTCAAACTTTTACATTTACCATAACTTATGCAAATATTAAAGATAGCAACTTGATATTTGGCATGCATGTGTATCTCATGGAGCTGCACATTTTGAGTGGTAAAAGGTCAAGGTCAAAGTCATCCTTCAAGGTCAAAGTTCAAGGTCAAAGGTCAAATTTTGCAATATTGAAGATAGAAACTTGATATTTGGCATGCATGTGTACCTCATGGAGCTGCACATTTTGAGTGGTGAAAGGTCAAGGTCATCCGTCAAGGTCAAAGGTCAAGTACAAAGGTCATATATATGTGGTGGGTGTACATAGTGTTTCACAAACACATCTTGTTTCAGCTGGAATCAGAAAAAAAGCTCGTAACAGTGATATGGCTGTCCGACATCGAGCTTGTTATTATTTTATCAGGTTATTCTTACTGTTTCATGTTATTTGAGTGTTTCTCATGTTCTTAGTGTCTTATGTATGCTAAAACAGTTGTATTAATGTAGGAGAAGGAGCAAAATAGACAAAAGTCAAGGAAATTGGCACTTCGCGGGCTGAAAAATCAACAATTTTCCTCAAAAATTAGGTCCAGACATGTTGGAAAAAGTATCTGCTGTTCAAGTAAGATGTATAAAAGCATGAGTAGAGTGTTTATAAAAAGGAAACATGTTTGAAAGGTGTCTAAAAGGTTCCAGGAGAGATTTAAAGAGTGTCTCACTCAGAACTCTGAATGCATGAATTCTCCGTGAAATAGGAGTAAAGTGTGCACTTTGGTTTAAGTGTTTGATATGAAGAAAGACAGTCTATTTCGCAGTACAGTTGAGTGAAAACAGTGTGTTTTTGTCAGGAATAGTCTACAATACTTGAAAAAGCTGCTTTTGCAGTAATGAAAAAGAATAATTGGTGTCCTTAAGGTAGCAGTACACGGTAGGAAGCAGAAATATGCGAATTGGCCCCGGTCAAAAAGTGAAATATTGGGAAAGGGTAGGTTTCCATGTCAAATTTGAGGGTAATAGGTCTTATTGTATCCCCAAATTGCATTAAATCCTGAGAATATGACCATTTTCAAATGCGAAACTGTGGGGTCATGACCTCTTGTTGTTGTTGTGTTCTTTGTTACTCAGGAAGGAAAACTGCGGTAGGCATATTGTATTTTGGGTTCTTTTTAAGCTGGAATCGCTAGTAGGGTCACGCTGTGAATTATTGCGCGAAAACCACCTGGATACCTGGTATTTATTCATGGTTTGATGGGTTGTGCTATGTTTTGCGTGTAAAAATATCATTCCAAAAGCAGGCTATCATTACGTTTCATTCGTCCCCAGCCACTTTCGTACATGGTAAAAAGTTGATTTTGAAGCCCCTTTTTGCGGCCTTGTCATTCTTTCACTTTTGTCAATAGTATCACCTGTACAGGTTCCATATGCTCTTTTTTATCTTAAATGTAAGTTTCAGACTACTTGTGTGCAGTGAATGTGTTTTTATGATTGCAGGTTCATTGTTTTCTGAATTGAGCGTGGTGGAGATCAAGAAGGCGTCCGCGGCTCCGAGAGAGTGTGTGTCTACCGTGGTCTGCTACCTTAAGTGGTAAATGACAAATTTTTGTTTACACAGCCTGCCTGTGAAATGTATTTTTTTAAGCTTTTGTACTAACGTGCAGTGTGAAAATGGGCTTTGGAGAGCTTAGTTTTCACAATTTGGATGTAAATAACTGATCTGAAAAAGGGAGGTAATTCAAATATTAAAAAATGGCTATTTTCAGCTGGAATCCGAAAAAAGCTCTTACAGTGATTTCGCTGTCCGACCTCCAGTTTGTTATTATTTTATCACGTTACTCTTACTGTAACATGTTATTTGAGTGTTTCTCATGTTCTTATTGTCTTATGTATACTTGAACAGTTGTATTAATGTAAGAAAATGAGCCAAATAGACAAAAATCAAGAAAATTAGCACCCCGAAGGCTGAAAAATCAACTATTTTTCTCAAAAATTAGGTCCAGACATGTTGGGAAAGGTATCGGCGGTGCAAGTAAGATGTATATAAGCATGAGCAGAGTGTTTAAATGGTTTCCAAAAGGTTCCAGGAGACATTTAAAGTGTGTCTCTCTTGGAACTCTGAAAGCATGAATTGTCAATGAAATAGGAGTAAAGTGTCACTTTGGGTTAAGTGTTTGGTGTGAAGAAAGACAGTTTTTTTGCAAAACAGTTGATTGAAAACAGTCTGTTTTTGTTAGGAATTGTCTAAAATACTAGAAATAGATGCTTAAACAGTTATGAAAAAGAGTACTTGGTGTCCTTAATTGGTAAATGACAAAAAAAATGTACACAGTCGGCCTGTGAAATGTATTTTTTTACAGATTTTTCACCACCGTCCAGTCAAAAAATGGGCTTGGATGAGCTTAGTTTTCATAATTTGGATGTAAATAACTGATCTAAATAAGGGAGATGATTCAAATATTGAAAAATGGCTATTTATGTTCCCCAGACTATACTGGGGGACATATTGTGTTTGCCCTGTCTGTTGGTTTGTTCGTTGGTTTGTTTGTTAGCGTCAAACTTTTACATTTACCATAACTTATGCAAATATTAAAGATAGCAACTTGATATTTGGCATGCATGTGTATCTCATGGAGCTGCACATTTTGAGTGGTAAAAGGTCAAGGTCAAAGTCATCCTTCAAGGTCAAAGTTCAAGGTCAAAGGTCAAATTTTGCAATATTGAAGATAGAAACTTGATATTTGGCATGCATGTGTACCTCATGGAGCTGCACATTTTGAGTGGTGAAAGGTCAAGGTCATCCGTCAAGGTCAAAGGTCAAGTACAAAGGTCATATATATGTGGTGGGTGTACATAGTGTTTCACAAACACATCTTGTTTCAGCTGGAATCAGAAAAAAAGCTCGTAACAGTGATATGGCTGTCCGACATCGAGCTTGTTATTATTTTATCAGGTTATTCTTACTGTTTCATGTTATTTGAGTGTTTCTCATGTTCTTAGTGTCTTATGTATGCTAAAACAGTTGTATTAATGTAGGAGAAGGAGCAAAATAGACAAAAGTCAAGGAAATTGGCACTTCGCGGGCTGAAAAATCAACAATTTTCCTCAAAAATTAGGTCCAGACATGTTGGAAAAAGTATCTGCTGTTCAAGTAAGATGTATAAAAGCATGAGTAGAGTGTTTATAAAAAGGAAACATGTTTGAAAGGTGTCTAAAAGGTTCCAGGAGAGATTTAAAGAGTGTCTCACTCAGAACTCTGAATGCATGAATTCTCCGTGAAATAGGAGTAAAGTGTGCACTTTGGTTTAAGTGTTTGATATGAAGAAAGACAGTCTATTTCGCAGTACAGTTGAGTGAAAACAGTGTGTTTTTGTCAGGAATAGTCTACAATACTTGAAAAAGCTGCTTTTGCAGTAATGAAAAAGAATAATTGGTGTCCTTAAGGTAGCAGTACACGGTAGGAAGCAGAAATATGCGAATTGGCCCCGGTCAAAAAGTGAAATATTGGGAAAGGGTAGGTTTCCATGTCAAATTTGAGGGTAATAGGTCTTATTGTATCCCCAAATTGCATTAAATCCTGAGAATATGACCATTTTCAAATGCGAAACTGTGGGGTCATGACCTCTTGTTGTTGTTGTGTTCTTTGTTACTCAGGAAGGAAAACTGCGGTAGGCATATTGTATTTGGGTTCTTTTTAAGCTGGAATCGCTAGTAGGGTCACGCTGTGAATTATTGCGCGAAAACCACCTGGATACCTGGTATTTATTCATGGTTTGATGGGTTGTGCTATGTTTTGCGTGTAAAAATATCATTCCAAAAGCAGGCTATCATTACGTTTCATTCGTCCCCAGCCACTTTCGTACATGGTAAAAAGTTGATTTTGAAGCCCCTTTTTGCGGCCTTGTCATTCTTTCACTTTTGTCAATAGTATCACCTGTACAGGTTCCATATGCTCTTTTTTTATCTTAAATGTAAGTTTCAGACTACTTGTGTGCAGTGAATGTGTTTTTATGATTGCAGGTTCATTGTTTTCTGAATTGAGCGTGGTGGAGATCAAGAAGGCGTCCGCGGCTCCGAGAGAGTGTGTGTCTACCGTGGTCTGCTACCTTAAGTGGTAAATGACAAATTTTTGTTTACACAGCCTGCCTGTGAAATGTATTTTTTTAAGCTTTTGTACTAACGTGCAGTGTGAAAATGGGCTTTGGAGAGCTTAGTTTTCACAATTTGGATGTAAATAACTGATCTGAAAAAGGGAGGTAATTCAAATATTAAAAAATGGCTATTTTCAGCTGGAATCCGAAAAAAGCTCTTACAGTGATTTCGCTGTCCGACCTCCAGTTTTGTTATTATTTTATCACGTTACTCTTACTGTAACATGTTATTTGAGTGTTTCTCATGTTCTTATTGTCTTATGTATACTTGAACAGTTGTATTAATGTAAGAAAATGAGCCAAATAGACAAAAATCAAGAAAATTAGCACCCCGAAGGCTGAAAAAATCAACTATTTTTCTCAAAAATTAGGTCCAGACATGTTGGGAAAGGTATCGGCGGTGCAAGTAAGATGTATATAAGCATGAGCAGAGTGTTTAAATGGTTTTCCAAAAGGTTCCAGGAGACATTTAAAGTGTGTCTCTCTTGGAACTCTGAAAGCATGAATTGTCAATGAAATAGGAGTAAAGTGTCACTTTGGGTTAAGTGTTTGGTGTGAAGAAAGACAGTTTTTTTGCAAAACAGTTGATTGAAAACAGTCTGTTTTTGTTAGGAATTGTCTAAAATACTAGAAATAGATGCTTAAACAGTTATGAAAAAGAGTACTTGGTGTCCTTAATTGGTAAATGACAAAAAAAATGTACACAGTCGGCCTGTGAAATGTATTTTTTTACAGATTTTTCACCACCGTCCAGTCAAAAAATGGGCTTGGATGAGCTTAGTTTTCATAATTTGGATGTAAATAACTGATCTAAATAAGGGAGATGATTCAAATATTGAAAAATGGCTATTTATGTTCCCCAGACTATACTGGGGGACATATTGTGTTTGCCCTGTCTGTTGGTTTGTTCGTTGGTTTGTTTGTTAGCGTCAACTTTTACATTTACCATAACTTATGCAAATATTAAAGATAGCAACTTGATATTTGGCATGCATGTGTATCTCATGGAGCTGCACATTTTGAGTGGTTAAAAGGTCAAGGTCAAAGTCATCCTTCAAGGTCAAAGTTCAAGGTCAAAGGTCAAATTTTGCAATATTGAAGATAGAAACTTGATATTTGGCATGCATGTGTACCTCATGGAGCTGCACATTTTGAGTGGTGAAAGGTCAAGGTCATCCGTCAAGGTCAAAGGTCAAGTACAAAGGTCATATATGTGGTGGGTGTACATAGTGTTTCACAAACACACTCTTGTTTCAGCTGGAATCAGAAAAAAAGCTCGTAACAGTGATATGGCTGTCCGACATCGAGCTTGTTATTATTTTATCAGGTTATTCTTACTGTTTCATGTTATTTGAGTGTTTCTCATGTTCTTAGTGTCTTATGTATGCTAAAACAGTTGTATTAATGTAGGAGAAGGAGCAAAATAGACAAAAGTCAAGGAAATTGGCACTTCGCGGGCTGAAAAATCAACAATTTTCCTCAAAAAATTAGGTCCAGACATGTTGGAAAAAGTATCTGCTGTTCAAGTAAGATGTATAAAAGCATGAGTAGAGTGTTTATAAAAAGGAAACATGTTTGAAAGGTGTCTAAAAGGTTCCAGGAGAGATTTAAAGAGTGTCTCACTCAGAACTCTGAATGCATGAATTCTCCGTGAAATAGGAGTAAAGTGTGCACTTTGGTTTAAGTGTTTGATATGAAGAAAGACAGTCTATTTCGCAGTACAGTTGAGTGAAAACAGTGTGTTTTTGTCAGGAATAGTCTACAATACTTGAAAAAGCTGCTTTTGCAGTAATGAAAAGAATAATTGGTGTCCTTAAGGTAGCAGTACACGGTAGGAAGCAGAAATATGCGAATTGGCCCCGGTCAAAAAGTGAAATATTGGGAAAGGGTAGGTTTCCATGTCAAATTTGAGGGTAATAGGTCTTATTGTATCCCCAAATTGCATTAAATCCTGAGAATATGACCATTTTCAAATGCGAAACTGTGGGGTCATGACCTCTTGTTGTTGTTGTGTTCTTTGTTACTCAGGAAGGAAAACTGCGGTAGGCATATTGTATTTTGGGTTCTTTTTAAGCTGGAATCGCTAGTAGGGTCACGCTGTGAATTATTGCGCGAAAACCACCTGGATACCTGGTATTTATTCATGGTTTGATGGGTTGTGCTATGTTTTGCGTGTAAAAATATCATTCCAAAAGCAGGCTATCATTACGTTTCATTCGTTCCCCCGCCACTTTCGTACATGGTAAAAAGTTGATTTTGAAGCCCCTTTTTGCGGCCTTGTCATTCTTTCACTTTTGTCAATAGTATCACCTGTACAGGTTCCATATGCTCTTTTTTTATCTTAAATGTACGTTTCAGACTACTTGTGTGCAGTGAATGTGTTTTTATGATTGCAGGTTCATTGTTTTCTGAATTGAGCGTGGTGGAGATCAAGAAGGCGTCCGCGGCTCCGAGAGAGTGTGTGTCTACCGTGGTCTGCTACCTTAAGTGGTAAATGACAAATTTTTGTTTACACAGCCTGCCTGTGATGAAATGTATTTTTTTAAGCTTTTGTACTAACTGTGCAGTGTGAAAATGGGCTTTTGGAGAGCTTAGTTTTCACAATTGGATGTAAATAACTGATCTGAAAAAGGGAGGTAATTCAAATATTAAAAATGGCTATTTTCAGCTGGAATCCGAAAAAAGCTCTTACAGTGATTTCGCTGTCCGACCTCCAGTTTGTTTATTATTTTATCACGTTACTCTTACTGTAACATGTTATTTGAGTGTTTCTCATGTTCTTATTGTCTTATGTATACTTGAACAGTTGTATTAAGTAAGAAATGAGCCAAATAGACAAAAATCAAGAAAATTAGCACCCCGAAGGCTGAAAAATCAACTATTTTTCTCAAAAATTAGGTCCAGACATGTTGGGAAAGGTATCGGCGGTGCAAAGTAAGATGTATATAAGCATGAGCAGAGTGTTTAAATGGTTTCCAAAAGGTTCCAGGAGACATTTAAAGTGTTGTCTCTCTTGGAACTCTGAAAGCATGAATTGTCAATGAAATAGGAGTAAAGTGTCACTTTGGGTTAAGTGTTTGGTGTGAAGAAAGACAGTTTTTTTGCAAACAGTTGATTGAAAACAGTCTGTTTTTTGTTAGGAATTGTCTAAAATACTAGAAATAGATGCTTAAACAGTTATGAAAAAGAGTACTTGGTGTCCTTAATTGGTAAATGACAAAAAAAATGTACACAGTCGGCCTGTGAAATGTATTTTTTTACAGATTTTTTCACCACCGTCCAGTCAAAAAATGGGCTTGGATGAGCTTAGTTTTTCATAATTTGGATGTAAATAACTGATCTAAATAAGGGAGATGATTCAAATATTGAAAAATGGCTATTTATGTTCCCCAGACTATACTGGGGGACATATTGTGTTTGCCCTGTCTGTTGGTTTGTTCGTTGGTTTGTTTGTTAGCGTCAAAACTTTTACATTTACCATCACTTATGCAAATATTAAGATAGCAACTTGATATTTGGCATGCATGTGTATCTCATGGAGCTGCACATTTTGAGTGGTAAAAGGTCAAGGTCCAAGTCATCCTTCAAGGTCAAAGTTCAAGGTCAAAGGTCAATTTTTGCAATATTGAAGATAGAAACTTGATACTTTGGCATGCATGTGTACCTCATGGAGCTGCACATTTTGAGTGGTGAAAGGTCAAGGTCATCCGTCAAGGTCAAAGGTCAAGTACCAAAGGTCATATATATGTGGTGGGGTGTACATAGTGTTTCACAAACACATCTTGTTTCCAGCTGGAATCAGAAACAAAAGCTCGTAACAGTGATATGGCTGTCCGACATCGAGCTTGTTATTATTTTATCAGGTTATTCTTACTGTTTCATGTTATTTGAGTGTTTCTCATGTTCTTAGTGTCTTATGTATGCTAAAACAGTTGTATTAATGTAGAGAAGGAGCAAAATAGACAAAAGTCAAGGAAATTGGCACTTCGCGGGCTGAAAAATCAACAATTTCCTCAAAAATTAGGTCCAGACATGTTGGAAAAAGTATCTGCTGTTCAAGTAAGATGTATAAAAGCATGAGTAGAGTGTTTATAAAAAAGGAAACATGTTTGAAAGGTGTCTAAAAGGTTCCAGGAGATTTAAAGAGTGTCTCACTCAGAACTCTGAATGCATGAATTCTCCGTGAAATAGGAGTAAAGTGTGCACTTTGGTTTAAGTGTTTGATATGAAGAAAGACAGTCTATTTCGCAGTACAGTTGAGTGAAAACAGTGTGTTTTTGTCAGGAATAGTCTACAATACTTGAAAAAGCTGCTTTTGCAGTAATGAAAAAGAATAATTGGTGTCCTTAAGGTAGCAGTACACGGTAGGAAGCAGAAATATGCGAATTGGCCCCGGTCAAAAAGTGAAATATTGGGAAAGGGTAGGTTTCCATGTCAAATTTGAGGGTAATAGGTCTTATTGTATCCCCAAATTGCATTAAATCCTGAGAATATGACCATTTTCAAATGCGAAACTGTGGGGTCATGACCTCTTGTTGTTGTTGTGTTCTTTGTTACTCAGGAAGGAAAACTGCGGTAGGCATATTGTATTTTGGGTTCTTTTTAAGCTGGAATCGCTAGTAGGGTCACGCTGTGAATTATTGCGCGAAAACCACCTGGATACCTGGTATTTATTCATGGTTTGATGGGTTGTGCTATGTTTTGCGTGTAAAAATATCATTCCAAAAGCAGGCTATCATTACGTTTCATTCGTCCCCAGCCACTTTCGTACATGGTAAAAAGTTGATTTTGAAGCCCCTTTTTGCGGCCTTGTCATTCTTTCACTTTTGTCAATAGTATCACCTGTACAGGTTCCATATGCTCTTTTTTTATCTTAAATGTAAGTTTCAGACTACTTGTGTGCAGTGAATGTGTTTTTATGATTGCAGGTTCATTGTTTTCTGAATTGAGCGTGGTGGAGATCAAGAAGGCGTCCGCGGCTCCGAGAGAGTGTGTGTCTACCGTGGTCTGCTACCTTAAGTGGTAAATGACAAATTTTTGTTTACACAGCCTGCCTGTGAAATGTATTTTTTTAAGCTTTTGTACTAACGTGCAGTGTGAAAATGGGCTTTGGAGAGCTTAGTTTTCACAATTTGGATGTAAATAACTGATCTGAAAAAGGGAGGTAATTCAAATATTAAAAAATGGCTATTTTCAGCTGGAATCCGAAAAAAGCTCTTACAGTGATTTCGCTGTCCGACCTCCAGTTTGTTATTATTTTATCACGTTACTCTTACTGTAACATGTTATTTGAGTGTTTCTCATGTTCTTATTGTCTTATGTATACTTGAACAGTTGTATTAATGTAAGAAAATGAGCCAAATAGACAAAAATCAAGAAAATTAGCACCCCGAAGGCTGAAAAATCAACTATTTTTCTCAAAAATTAGGTCCAGACATGTTGGGAAAGGTATCGGCGGTGCAAGTAAGATGTATATAAGCATGAGCAGAGTGTTTAAATGGTTTCCAAAAGGTTCCAGGAGACATTTAAAGTGTGTCTCTCTTGGAACTCTGAAAGCATGAATTGTCATGAAATAGGAGTAAAGTGTCACTTTGGTTTAAGTGTTTGGTGTGAAGAAAGACAGTTTTTTTGCAAAACAGTTGATTGAAAACAGTCTGTTTTTGTTAGGAATTGTCTAAAATACTAGAAATAGATGCTTAAACAGTTATGAAAAGAGTACTTGGTTCCTTAATTGGTAAATGACAAAAAAAAATGTACACAGTCGGCCTGTGAAATGTATTTTTTACAGATTTTTTCACCACCGTCAGTCAAAAAATGGGCTTGGATGAGCTTAGTTTTCATAATTTGGATGTAA